>NC_056729.1:1622707500-1622762500 GCF_019279795.1 Protopterus annectens
ATGGAA
Organism: Protopterus annectens; assembly: GCF_019279795.1. NCBI lineage: Eukaryota > Metazoa > Chordata > Ceratodontiformes > Protopteridae > Protopterus > Protopterus annectens. Next base: position 1,622,707,507 of record NC_056729.1, read on the forward strand.
CAGGTATGTGTCTCAGATTACCCCTTCTATGGAACAGGTATGTGTCTCAGAGATTACCCCTTCTGTGAAAAAGGTATGTGTCTCAGACATTACCCCTTCTCTAGAACAGACGCCCCATTCATGTGAAACAGAGCTCTTCCCTAAGCCTATTTAAATGCATTTTGGACCAATGGATGGGAAATCACAAATTCACCCCTAGCTTGTCACTTGTGGCCCTTATGGACAGGAGCAGTTTGTAGATGCCCTAAGTGACAGGCATATACCAAAGTCATTCTAACCTGTGAGCAATGATAATTGAGAACATTGGAGCATGAACGGCTAGGCTGAAAAGGGTCTAGGTCCAGTAGCCTAATAACCTCCTATGATCCTAGGATCCTATAAGCATCACCAGAAAGCAGAGCCTATAGAATGTTTGCATGCTTATAAAGTTCTGAATAATAAAGTACAATATTTTTTCAATATCACAGAAAGGAGGTCTCCTTCGCATAACTGAAACAGTGTTATATTTTTGTTTTCTTGGCTTTGCTTAAAATATGCAGACACTGAAACATGTATATTCACATACATGCAATCACATGTAGGCACATTCAATAGCAAACAGTCCATTGCAGCCGGAACAGGGAAAACTTTTACAAAGAAAGGCTTGCACAAATCATGAAAATATTTTAAATCAAGAACTCATGAAAGAAAAAGAGAAAAGCAACACACAAGCAGGCCCGGGTGTCCACAGTACAAAAAAAACACACAAAATCCACCACTGCAGAAACTGAGAAAGTTCTTTTTTAGCATAGTTAAAATTTAATGTTCGCTATTCGTCCCAAAGATATCATCAGAAATGATAAAATACACTTCCAAATCACTTTTAAACCATTCAAAAAACATTTGACCAATCAGATCATCTCATTAACAAGTCAATTAAATACATAAAAACATTTGAAGGCATGATGCAAAAAATATACAACTCAAAGTGTCCACACTCTGATTGGGGTGGGAGGATGACATAATGGTTAAGGTGTTTACCTTAAAAACATAAGGTGCAAGGTTTGATTCTCACATGGGGTAATTGGCTAGGCTTCAAATGGCCCAAAAGGGCAGCTAGCCTAGCACGAATCTATGAGCCTAACCTTTTAACACAGTTTAAAACACAAGGGCATTCACCCCTGTATATTCACTTTAGCATTTTTTAAGAAACATTTTATGTTCACCATATCATTCAGACCAGGGGATAAATAAGAAGCAAGTTTAATCTGCCATTCTGCCTCTCTTTGTTCAACATAATTTCTAAAATCCCCTCCCCTAAGGTCACGCTTAACAACTTCTACTATAGAAAAAGTAAATTTCTCCCAGTTAGAACGTGTCAAAGAATGCTTAAAAAGGGCATTATTACTATAGAAAAAATGCTGAAGAAATACATACAATTTTCATGTGTTGCACTTTCTCTTTTCCCCCTGCAGAAACATACCTTATGTTTTTAGAGTTTTAGAGTTTTAAAAAGGAAGATAGGAATAAATCCCTCTCTACCCAATCTGAGAACAAGTCAAACCAAACAAATAGTATAGGGTATAGTATTAGTCAGGCCTATTTTTAATAGTAACTCTCAAGCAACCAGAAGCTACCGTTATCCGGCATCTACTAGTCCCCATGGGTGCCAGTTAACTGAGAGTTTACTGTACTCCTTTTCACATGTATTGGCCGAGACACACACACAACAACTGTAATGCCCACAGTGATACCCTACTAAAAGGATGCAAGGCCTTAACAACATGTCTTGCATGGACTGACTCAAATCTCTGTCAATATGCACAGTACCATACAGACTACAGACTGATAAGAGGAGACCTGTGACTGTCATACCAGACATCGTCTGACCCAATACTAATGGATTTACTGCACATCAGCAAGTCAAATAGCAATTGGAATACTCAGTTTAGGGATCTAAACCTCTTCTGCAACATTAACAGAACAGTTTGGAGGGATAGGTATATCTTGCAGACGATACTGCTGCTCTGTAACACACTCCTCATCCATATAAAACAAAGTTCATCCCTGTCCATATTCAAATGCAACATGGATCTATGGATGGAAAACAGAAAATTTACCCCAGGCTGTGACCTTTTCTACTAATGGACAGAGGCAGCTCCTAAATGCTTTATCCCATACATGGATTCCCTCAAATTAAACTATGATATTATCCCAGTTATTAATATATAATGATTGACCATGGGATGGATATGAACAACCTCTAATCAAATGGGATAGGTTAATTTGAGCGCAAAAAGGGAAATAGGCTAGGCTTAAAATGGCCTGCAAGGACAGCTAGCCTAGTATTTACCCATGATTCTCTAAAGGTTTATACTTATAATCAAAAAAATGTTGAAAATGACAGCACATCCATTGTTGTTCAGAACAAGTCATGACTTTGCAAACCATGTTACTCCTATAGTCACAGAAATGTATAAACTATAACCAGAAGGCAGCTTGAGGGATAACTCTCCTTACACGGCACATTTTATGTGAAAAACATACCACAAAATCTCTGTTTGCAAAAACTGTGAATGATTAAAAAAAAAAAGATCTGTATCTCCTACATGGTGTTACAGAGAAATCACTTGACATGCTGTTATTGAAAACTATGGCAGTACTACAAGTGATTCAATATTGTTAGCCCTACTTCTTTTTAGACAGCTTCCTCAACAGTCAAACTGACTGAATGAAAGCATTTTCTGCAAAAGTACACAAATAAAACCCTACACACTAGTATAAAATAAATTTTGTAATATAAAATGAATATGGTAAACAGTTATTAGGTTCATAGGTTCATAGATAGGTGCTAGGCTATCTGCCCGAAGGCATTTATAAGCCTAGCCAGAATTTGTTGGCTTTCACCACCCCCTTAGATTAGTTCCCTATACCTCTGTCCAGCAGAGCCACTGAAGTGATCCCCGGGGTAAACTTTCTGTTTCCCATCCACTCATCAAGGTTTCTCTTGAAGAGTGTTAGCGAGGAGCTCTGCCTAATGTAGATTGGAATCTTGTTCCAAAGCATGGGAAGTCTATGGGCAGGAATCTATCCCTCCAGCATATCCTATTTATTGTTGTGGTGAGGTTTTGATCCCTAGAGCATGTGGCTCGAGGGGATAAGGTTTTCTTTAGGTGGAGCATGTTCATCAATTCTGGGTTGGACATGGCCTTGTATGTCAGGCAGAGATCACCTCTGATTAGGCAGTATGCAACCGAGTACAGCTGGAGTTTCTTCAGTCGAGCTGCATAGGGCATCTGTTTGAGGCCAGTGATCCTCTTGGTGAGGTACTTCTGTGGTCTTTCCAGCTGTTGCAGGTGTCTTGTAAGGTACATCCCAAATGGGGCATTGTACTCTATGATGGGTCTGATGAGTGATGGGTAGAGGGGCACAATGACCTCTTCTAATCTGGATGCGAACCTTTTTGTGATTAGGTGGGCCATGTAGAAGGATTTTCTAACCACTTTGGCAATGTGATTCTCAAAGGAGAGATTACTGTCTACTTGGGTCCCCAGATCCCTTATTACGTCTTCCGTATTTAGGGGACTACCACCTATGTAGTAGTTTGTGGGTACTTTGTTTTTTTCCAAAGGGGATGACTATGCACTTTTTGGCATTTAGCTTGAGGCCATGATTTTGACACCAGGTATCCGTCTCAGTGAGACCCTTTTGGAGGATGTCTGTGTCAGCCAGAGAGTCAATTATAGCCCATAGTTTGCAGTCGTCTGCGAACTTGGTCAGCCATAGTCCTCCTGTGCTTGCCTGTACCTCTGAGAAGTATATGCTGAACAGGAGGGGGTCCTACGACTGAGCCCTGGGGAACTCCACTTGTACAAATACGACTCTGTCATTGTCCATGTTGATGTGAATTACTTGAGCCATACCTCCCTGGACTACATGAAAAGAGACATGGAAGAGCTCTCTGATCACATAGCCCAGACTGATATCACCCTGACCCTGAGTAGCATCCTGGCCTCACCAAGAATGATACCACGGTATAAAGAAAAAATTATCAATTTCAACAAATGGCTAAGTTTCTGGTGTCATTCAGAGGAGATCCAGTGTCTGTCCGCCTGGGATGACATGCTCGACAAGCCACGCTGCTTTGCTAGAGATGGCTTGCACCTGTCACCCTTAGGCTTTTGAATACTGGCCAAGGCTCTTGCCACCCCCATAGTGCCTTTTTTAGGCAAGGCTCAAAAAACAAACCCACCGCCGTAAATAGCACAAGAAACAAAAAACTGAGGGTAATGCTACTCAATGCCAGAAGTCTAAACCTCAAAATGCACGCACTCGAGGCACTCCTCAGTATGGAGAAAATTGATATATGTGCAGTAACAGAAACTTGGTTTAAGGCTGCAGAGAGCACTCCAGCACTACCAGGCTACAACTCATACCATACATTTCGGTCACAGAACCCGGACCAAAATACAAAAGGCGGGGGCGTATCCATATTCATCAAGGATACCCACACCTCCAGATTAGGGGCACAGCATGATGCTTCAGAGATCATCCATGTGCAACTAACAATGGGCAAAACTGCAATTCAAATTGTAGCTTGCTACAGATCACCCACTATGTCCCAGGGCCCCCATTCCACATTTCTGGAAACACTGGGAAACATAAAAGTCCTACCAAACACCCTAATATTGGGTGATTTCAATTACCCAAACATTACCTGGGGAGAACTACTCAAGTACTAACTTCATTGCCCAACATTTCCTAGAATTTATAAACTCAAACACCCTGGATGAACTGATCAACACTCCCACCAGAGGTGACAACATATTGGACCTGGTCATCACCAACATGGGCGACCAGTGTTCCACACCGGAGGTCAACCCCCCGCTCGCAATTATAATACGACTTAGCACAGTATCAAATTTCTGTCTTCATTTAACAAATGATAGATTCTGATTTAAATCTTGAATAATTTCAGTTACAAAATAAATTTACTTTCAGAGCTAGCAGTCAATACCTAACTCACAAAAGTATAAGCATGCATTTGTATACAGCATAAAAATGGTATGCAAACTTAAATCACGTTTGCTAAAAAAAATTCACCTGTAACAAACAAACCCTACTCACAATGCCAATATAATATTTTGTTGTCCATATCTAAAATTCTTATGAGTGGCTTTGTATTGCTTTGCAGTCAAACTGTGTTGTGAAAATACAGATTTACAATTTATCAGAAGAGGGTGACAAATATCAATTATACAACGACCCCCCCCCATTAAATATTCAAAAACATGCACGCTGATTGGTCAGTGTGCATGTTGTAAATCAGAGTTATAGTAATGGAAAAAGGTCCGGTCACCCGAACTTTTTCCATTACTGTAACTCTTTTTTTTTACAGCAATGGAGAGCGCAAGATCTCCGTTGCTTTACACTGTCTCGCTATGTTAAACGAGTTTAACATAGCGAGACAGCTTTAAAAAAGCAACGGAGATTCTCTGTTGCTTTTCTTAAAGCTGTCTCACTATGTTAAACTCATTTAACATAGCGAAACAGTTTTTAAAAAGCAACGGAGATCTTGCTTTCTCCATTGCTTTTTTCTAAACTGTCTCGCTATGTTAAATGGGTTTAACATAGCCAGGCAGCTTTAAAAAAGCAACAGATATTCTCCGTTGCTTTGTTTAAAGCTGTCTTGCTATGTTAAACTCATTTAACATAGCGAAACAGTTTTTAAAAAGAAACGGAGATCTTGCTTTCTCCGTTGCTTTTTTCTAAACTGTCTCTCTATGTTAAATGGGTTTAACATAGCCAGACAGCTTTAAAAAGCAACAGATATTCTCTGTTGCTTTGTTTAAAGCTGTTTTGCTATGTTAAACTCATTTAACATAGCAAAACAGTTTTTAAAAAGCAACGGAGATCTTGCTTTCTCCGTTGCTTTTGCCCACAGCTCTAATGTACTGCGTAGGCATGCACATGCGCAGTACATCAGAACTGACGGAGAATACCAGACAGCTGCAGAAGGGCAGCAAGGAGGAATTATACAATGCCATTATTTAAGAAAAGTAATTATTTTTTTTCCTTAAATAATGTCATTGTATAATAGCAATAATCCACTTCTGAGTGTGGGTAATGCTGGATGTACCCACGATTGGCTTTGTTTGGCCACTCGGGCTTCACCCTCGTGACCAAACCACACCAACTATGGGTAAATCCAGCATTACCCACACCCAGGCGTGGGTTATTGCTATAGTAACTCTGTTTCCTTTTTTGAGTCTCCAGGAAGCTAAATCTGGAAGCAGACCAACTTGTACAACCAAAAATAGTTGAATCAAACCAGGTAAATGTATAATCACTTTTGGAAACATGCAAAAGTTCTAAATGGATACAGATGTAACTGATGTCAGTCTATAACAAAAGTACTGCACTTCTAAAGTACATTATGTGTTGGCACACACATTTTTAAGAGCTGAGTTTATGAAGAGCTTTCTCATGCTTTTATTGTGAGACGTTGCATCTAGAGTTCTGTTAGAAATGATAAAGCAAGTATCCGAATAATGACAGGTCAGATTACAATTGGTTCAACAACTATACAGGTCACATATATCTTAACTTTACAGACTGCTGGGAGATAGGTTAAATGTTTAAACTGACTTTTTAAGATCTATTATTTTTAATAAATGAACAAAAGAAAATTGCAGCTTAAGCAGATGCATAGTTTCCTGCAGACAAAGCCATGGAAACCATAGTATGCACATTAATTCTTGATATAGTCCTACTCACACACACACACACACACACACACACACACACACACACACACACACACACACACACACATTTTTTCAAGTTACACAGATTTATTCTTTTCAGACTTATGCACTGAATTCTGTTGGTCAACAAGGAAAATGATTAGGTGAAGTTCATCACCATATAATCAAAAAGAAAACTCGATTAACCAGAAAGAAACAAGTCTTCAGTACATTCTTGAAATATGAAAAAATGCAAGTAAGAGGTCATACAGAAACAATGTCATATCATTGCTCATTTCTTGTGTTTTACATGTAAATTAGTTTTCATTTAATGCTTTGGCAGTCATGCACTGAAGTCTGAACTTTCAGTAAGGTAACTCATTTTAGGAATCTGGTAGGTACCCTTTTTCACATCCTGTTTACCCATTCCATATGTCATAAGAGATAACACTTAATTCCAGGTAAAATGGTCATCCAGAAACGAGTTGGAAATGAGGCTCTAGATTTAAAGCCAGTCAGATTGTCTGGCAATGTTATTTCAATCAGAAATTTGTTTAAAAGTGGAATTGATTAGGCAACATGACCCTTGTTTTAAGGTTATTGATAGGTTCCTTATGTCTATGTTTCCTGGTTTGTATGCTCAGCTGATCAGAATTCCATATAAGTACTAGGCTAGCTGCCCTTGGTAGCCATTTTAAACCTAGTCAATTTCCCTTTCAAAGGTGAGAATCAAACTTTGTACTTTGTGAAGTAAACACCTTACCTATTATACCAAGCATTCCTAGCAACAAGCAATGAAAGAAAATGTTATGAAAATGCCTGACATGGGCTTGTTATGCAAAAACAACAAAACTGTTAAGTTACTTTAATAAAAAAGAAGAGCAGCGTGACATCAGCATGAGGAAGGTAAAAACTACGGCACATATAAATAAACAAACAAAAATAGAAAATACATGTGTCAAAAATACGTAAATTCAGTAAATGAACAGAAGACAGTGAACCAGCTACAGTATGAATTCACTTTGATCCAGACAAGAAAAACAACCTGTCACATTCCCTGTTCTGTCACAGAGAAAGAGAGAGAAAAAACAATGGAAAAAAAACAGGGAATGAAGAAAAATTAAAAGTTTAAAATGAAAATGCCATGTACTACAAAAAATAATGTCTAGTGTGGCAGTATTTATTAGGGAGTATACTTCTGTATAGCAGAAATATTACTACATGCCTTCCAAAGTATAATTCCCTTTATAATACTAGCCATATCCAATGTATAATCAAGAAAACTCCATCTGCACTGAATTTAACGTTCATAGGTAGCTACTAGGCATGAGGCCAGAAGAAGAATGAGGAGCCTAACCCAGTTTTTTAATCACGCCAGGGCACTGTCTGATTACATGACTTGTTCACAGCCACACATTAGACAAATGAAGGCTAAGGGAATCAAACCCTGGACTATAGGAAGGAGATGACTAACAGCCCATAGACTTAGGACTCTACACTAACTCCCAGATAAAACTTTAGCCAGTGGGTCTTCATTCCGTCTGAGTAAGCATTTACTCCATCTATTATTTTACAAACTCCCCAGTGGATCTTTCTTTTAAAATAATATTTGCTATATGTATTGTCTGACCACCATTTGTCCTAAGCTGTTACTGGAAAGGGGTAGGAAGTGTTGTCTACCTACCTGGTCAACAAAGAGTAAGTAAATAAATATGTGTTGTCTCACTTATTACATATCAAAGTACCCACCAGCAGTAATATCTATGAGAGTTTTTCAATTGTTTCATGTGTAACTTTTTCCCCCAAAGCTAAACTTAATATCTTGATTTTGGCTCAGTGTTTAATTATCCACAGAGATCAGTTATTACACTATGTACTTTAAAGCAGTAAATATTTTTGATTAAGGAACAAAATAAATTATTATTTTTTCCTACATACAGTAACTGTGATGATTTGGTTATGGGGCTCAAAAATCACCTTCAAAGCAATTTCCGAACAGCCTTTAGATTTTAACATCCATCGACTGCTATAGTTTATAATCAGAGCAAGATGTAGGATAGAAGTATTATATACCTAGCTCTAAACATTATTCCGTTAACACTTGGATCATGCCTGTGTGAAGGGGTTTTGATTTGTAAACAGCAAGACATATCTTGCTTCCTTAATGGAAGCTTAGTGTATGTTGCTACATCGCATGTACCTAGAGTTATAGCAATTGTCTGTTTTTTAAGGAATTTATGAACTGCACAAATCTAGTAGGCACCAATTGCCTGTTTTCAGCGGTGACTAGTTAATTGACTCATAGGGTCATATGTATATACTAGGCTAACAACCACCAGAGCCTTTATAAGCCTAGCCACTCATTTCAACCCAATTGTATCCCAATGTGACATGGGCATCTATTTGGAGGGGTATGTTAATTAGGAGATTGCTAAAAGTTAGTGGGGAGTTACCATCAGCCAATGTCTATCAGAGACATGGGGGCCAGACCGGGGGAAGAATTTTCAATTTTTCATCCAATGGTCACAGTTACATTTAAATAGAGATAGGGATGGGCTCTGCTTAACATGGCTGGGGAGCCTGTTCTACAGCGTAGGGATCCTTTGAGGCACATATCTGCCTTGCAAGCATGTTCTATTTATGTCACAAACAAAATTTAAATCCTTGCATCTAGTGCTTCTAGTGCTATTTGTTTTGCTGATGTGCAAAAGAGCAATCAGGCCTGAATCTGTTGATGCCTTGTATGCCAGGCATAGATCACCTCTCAGAAACCTGTAGGAAACTGAGTACAGAGACAGGGCTTTAAGGTGATCTGTACAGGGCAATGTGTTAATACCTTGGATTGTCTTGGTGAGAAACCTCTGTGTGTGTTCCATTTGTTGCATATGCCTGGTCAGGTACATGCTAAAGGAGGCACTGTACTCAATGATGGGCCTGATAATGGCTGAGTAAAGTGGTACTACAAATTCCTTGGACGTGGATGCCATGCCATTACTGATAAGTTGAGTGACATAGAACAATTTTCTTAGTACCTTGTCTACATGTTGGTCAAAGGCCATATTAGTGTCTACATATGTAAACAAATCCTTAACTACTAGTATACTTGGTATAATGGTTAAGGTGTCTACCTAGTAGACACAAGGTACAGGCTTTGATTCTTACCTTTGGAAAGGAAATTGGCTAGGCTTAAAATGCTCACAAGGGCAGTTAACTTAGTACTTACCTATGAACCTATGAACTAGGGCAGCTCTTAGGGGTGTCTTACTGATGGAGGAATTAACCTGGGTGAACTTTTTCCCAAAAGGCACTATAATGCACTTATTGCCATTAAGTTTTAATCCATTGTTTTACTGCAGTAATTTGTCTGTGTTAGACCCTCTTGCAGGATGCTAATGCCATGGGGGAATTTATGATAGCTCCCAATTTGCAGTCATTTGCAAACTTAGTGAGCCAGAAGTCCTTGACATTAGTCTTGACCTCTGAGGTGTAGATGCCAAACAGGAGTGGGCCCCGCACTGAGCCCTGAGGTACTCCACTGATGACCGGTCTCTTGGTGGAGGTGGTCTCACCGATCCTGAGTCCTTGGGTCCTATCTGTGAGCCAGCTGGCAATCAAATGAGTTATGTAAGGATTTATGCTTAGTTTGGTGAGTTTGCCAACAATACTTGAGTGGGGTATTGTATTGAATACCTTAGCCAGGTGTAGGTAGGTGTTATGCACTGTTTTCACCTCATCCATTGCCTGGGTAACCCTCCCAAAGATGTCTACAAGGTTAAGTAGACATGACCTTCTTTGACAAAACCATACTGGTATGGGTCTATCTGTAGGTTGCCAAGGCCTTTGTTGATCATTTGCATGATAATTTGTTACATGGATTTGCATATTAAACTAGTCAGTCTAATGGATATATAGTTTCCAGGGCTGGTTGATGGTCCAGCACTGTGAAGAGGGATAACTGTTGCAGTCCTCCAGTCACATAGTATGTAGCCTATTTTGAGGTTGCAACTGAAAGGTGACTCAAGTGGTCCTGATAGGTCATGTTTCAATCTGTTTAGGAGGCAACCTGGGATATTGTCTGGACCCATTGAGGCTGAGTTTTTGGGCTTATTAAGTGCCACCATGACCTTCTCCCTGCTAATAGTTGGGGGGTATGCTAGTAGGAATTTCATGGGAGAAGCAGGAAAAAGTGGAGGGGTAAAGTTAAGCTGAATTTATCATCCAGCAGATTCATGATGTCACTGTACTCTGTGAAGGTGGTACCATTTACCACCCATTCAGGACACTGATGTGTGTTACCTTTAAGGTTTTGAACAAAGTTGTAGAAGGCCATGTGGTTGTTTTTAACTTGAGAGGCTATCTTGACCTCATAATTGGCCCTGTTGGATTTAATTATTCATCTTAGTTTCCTCTTTAGTTTAATTAGTAAGCTCTTGTCATTATGAGAGTTTGTTTGTTCTGATTTTGGCCATGACTTTTTTTTTCCTTTTGTTATATACCCTAGTAAGGTTAGGATCTCATCAGTGTGGTTTGTTTTGGGCTTACTTCTGGTAGGTACAGCAGCATCTATGCAGCCTTTTATGTAGTTGTACAGGGATTGTGTGAACAATGTTACATGGGCTTCTATGAACCTGGCGCTCAGAGAGGCAAGGAATTTTTACAAACTGTAATTTAATAAAATGTAGCTTGAGTTAAAATAGCTTCTAACAGTTTTTATTTTGAAGGAGACAGCTTTGTGATCCAACTTCACCAGTAAAGACAAGACATGGTGGGGCAGTACTCACGCATATTGGTGAGTATTAGGTCCAGTATGTTTTAATCTTTGGTTGGTGTGTGTATTATCTGGTCAGCGGTATTTCTGTTAATAAAGTCCAGGAAACATTGTACCTGCAAGTTAAAGGCAGTTTATGTTTCCCAGTCTATAGAGTAGTAGCTGAAGTGCCCCATGAATAGGGTATTTAACTGGATGGCGAGTGCCTCCAGCAGGTCTAGGTACAAGTTATGGGATTCTTGCGGCATACATGCTGACCTATAGCTTGCTAGAATATGATAAGGGACTTTATCTATGGTAATTTGCACACGGATGAGCTCAGGGCATCATCCTATTTAACCAACCTAGTAGTATACTTGATGCTAGTTTAGCTCAAGAGACCTCCACCATTAGTCCTTGTCTGTGCAGCTGATGGTCTAAATGTGTGAAAGGCACTGAAGCCTTGAACTACCGGAGTACCTTCTGCGGCTTAAAACCATGTGTCAGTAATGGCACAGATGCCTATTTTCATCAGCATGAGGAGAGCTCATAGGGTGTGGAGTTTCTTGTCAAGGCTCCTAGCGTTGAGCAGTAACACCTTTTGGGGTTCCTTTGGGTTTTATTTGCTAAACTGGTAGTTTTGTCAATTTGGCATTGCCTAAAAAGGCTTTAAATGGGTGGTTTGATTAAAAGTATGGAGGTGGAAACTGAAAGAATCAAACCCAGATCTACAAAATAAAGGACATTAACAGCTCACAGCTTTAATACTTTGAACTAAAGTACATAAATGATGTAGCAAGAAGTAAATGATGTACTGCAACATATGCAAGGAATAATTTTAGGCTATAGCTGGCCTATTATCAGAGCAATATGCTGAGGCTTGTCCATGTGCAGAGCTTGTAACAGCACACTAGAGTGCCACAAATAACCAAATCAGTAACAGAACTTCTCCTTATTATGTGTCATGTCTCATATCAGCCACTCACTACCATGTAACATGCTATCTTGGAACATTCAAATTGAAAATCAACCTAAATGACAAATAGGTGATACTCTTCCAAGTTACTCAAGCACATCCAAGATATAACAAATATTTGTAGGACAAATAAATATTTAAGAACAACAATGGCTTGTTGTTAGCATCATGCTTACACCATAATAACAAATGTTTAGGAAGTGTAACATGGCCATCAACATAAGCTATGCTGGCTGGTGCAACTAAAGGTACATCTGACTCATATTATCTGAATAGTTCTAGTGTCCGATATTATAGTATTGCAATAATATGGAGGAGGTCACAGTTTCCTGTCCAGCATTTCCTGCAATACTACACTATGTGTAACTGCTTCTGTAACTTATAGTACTATGTTGCACAATTATCAGTGGATTGGTATGTCTTGTCAGTCATTTTAGTCTGCTTGGAACCATGAGGACAGGTTGCACTTCGCTTAGCACTGTGATCTTGATGTTGTGCTCTGCTGTACTGCACACATGATTTCTGAATCTGACCAATAGCATTGCAGAACTGACTGCTGTGTTTCTTAGTTGTTGTATCTTTCAGCTTTTCCTGATTAGGGGTCACCACAGCGGAACTCCAGTCCGCTAATGATTGGCAGTAGATTTTTACATGCTGAGTTGCCGGCCCTGATGCACAACCTTCAACGAAGGTACGCCCATTCACGCATGTCTGCACACAGAAGACACTCTAGCTGAGAATCGAACAGGACAACATCTTGCTGTGAGGTGACAATGCTACCACAGCACCACCATCGCAGTATGGTTCATAATGTAATGCCATATACCTTGCATTAGGCACTTAGTGTCTGAAGTGCACACATGTGTGTGTGTGTGTGTGTGTGTGTGTGTGTGTGTGTGTGTGTGTGTGTGTGTGTGTGTATGGTGTGCGTGTGTACGTAATAGACAGGCATCTTGTCTAGGACTGGTTTCCTGCTTTATGCCCACTGCTTGCCAGGATAGGCTTTGACTTTACTCTGGTGTGTGTGTGTGTGTGTGTGTGTGTGTGTGTGTGTGTGTGTGTGTGTGTGTGTGTGTGTGTGTGTGTGTGTGTGTGTGTTTGTTTAGGCATCCTGTTATGGACAGACTGATTTCCTGCTTTACACCTATTGCTTGCTGGGATAGACTTTACCTCCCCTGTGACCTGTGAAAAGGATAAAGTAACTATCTGAAAATGAATGAATGAAGTAATGAATATTACCAGGGCAACTACCCCAATCAAATGAATGTAGTTCTCTATGTGTACTGAGAGAACAAGTAGTGGCTGAAAGATAGTATACTGATGTGTGTAAGCAATAAAATTAAAGTGTAATGCAACAAAATGTACATGATAAACAGTACAAGTATGGTTTCATCTGTGTAGACATTCTACAAAAGGCCTCACTGACACCAGTGACTGGTGCCAGAACCATGGCTTTAAGCTCAATGCCAAAAAGTGCATTGCCATTCCCTTTGGGAAAAATTTGGTGCCCATGAACTACCACATAGGCAGTAGTCCACTAAACACTGAAGGTGTGATAAGAGACCTGGGGACACAGGTTGTCAGCAACCTCTCCTTTGATAACTACATTGCCACTGTAGTCAGAAAGTCCTTCTATGTGGCACATCTCATTACAAAAAGTTTCTCATCCAGGAAGAAAGAGGTCATAATCCCTCTCTACTCATCCCTCATTAAACCTATTATAGAATACAATGCCCCATTTGGTATGTACCTCACTAGACACCTACAACAACTGGAAAGACCACAAAATACCTCACTAAGAGGATCTTAGGCCTTAGACACATGCCCTATATGGACAGACTCAAATAAACTCCAGCTATACGCTGTCTCTTATCACCTACTTAGAGGCGATCTCTGCTTGACCTACAAAGCCATGTCTGATCCAGAGCTGCTAGATATACTACACCTGGGGTTGGAAGGGTGGCCTAATGGGTAAGATGTTTGCCTTACAAACACAATGTGCAGGGTTTGAGTCTCACAAGGGATAATTGGATAGGCTTACAATGGCTTGCAAGGGCAGTTAACCTAGTACTAACCTATGAACCTAAAGAAATCCCAATCCTTCCATGCCACATGCTCCAGGGGCCTTAACTTCATTACCATAATAACCAGAACATGCTGGAGGGACAGGTTTCTAACGCAGAGACTTCCCATACTCTGGAACAAACTTCCCATTCACGTCAAGCAGAGCATTTCACTGGCCCTCTTTAAGAGAAATATTGACGAGTGGGTTGGCAATAGGAAGTTCACCCCAGGGATCACTTCAGTGGCCTTGCTTGACAGGCGGACACTGGGAACTAACTTTGGGTGGCATGATGCCAGGGAGTCTTCTCGGGCTAGGCTTATACAGGCTCCAGGGCCGTTAGCCTAGTACACACCTATGAACCTAAGAACCTAGAGAAGTTATACAGGCAGGTAATCCTGGCAATATAATACACACTTCAACACTGGTAAAAGATTCAATTTTAATATTGTTTTAGAAGAAATAGTACGAAAAGTAGATTGCTACCACACTGACTACATCATTCCTAATATAGTGTGTCATGTACAAGTGCAAAACAATATGCGAGGCAGCATCTAATGTAAAGATTCTTGGTTCAGGGAATGATGGAAATTTGAAAGTATAGTGTGTATAAGAGGGTACTAACAAACGAGAAAGAGAGCGATATTGCTCAAAGAGCAAGACTATTTAAAAGAAAGATTTTAAAAGATAAAATTCATAAAGCTAGCACTACAAGAAGGGGAGGAAGAATGACTGAATAAATAAATGAATGAATGAATGAGTGAATGAATGAATGAATGAATGAATGAATGAATGAATGAATGAATGAATGAATGAATAACTACATAAGAGATGTGCTGTTTGTTTTGAGGGGGAAGGTATACCAAAATATAGTGTGGTCACTAAAATTTTTCTTGCAAGCATTTAACTTTGCAAGATCTTCCAGTTACGTCACTGTGCCTCTTTAAAGCAGCCATATGATGTCAGGGTTATGCAGGTAATATCCCATAATACCAAGTCTCTCCCTCACTTAAGACCTAGAATACTATGGGCCCAGTTCTAAAAGACTTGCCCTTGTTGTAAGTGACTCACTGCTGTGTAAAGCCTGCTTTATCGATAGGCCTTATACTGAAGTAAGTCACTCACACCAAGAGCAAGCATTTTGAAATCAGACTCCTTAAGTTTGCTTGCAAAACACTTTCTGTCCCCTTTGTCATTATCTCTAAGGAGCTATATAGTTAGAAAACAGCTATATAAACCGAGCACAATAAATATCTGATCCACAAATATGCCTACAACTGTATTTGTATACATATTTACTCTTTCCTCAATATTTACATGATATCTCCAACTTCATCTATTGTGTTAATGACTTTGTGACCTTGATACTAGTTCAATAAATACTTATTTATTTTTCATTTATTTATTAACGTTTATTAGCCAGGGTAGTGTGCTGATCTAAAAAGGGACACTTCACCCAAAGCCCAGGAGTACCAATGGATAACAGTAGGAAATAGATTACATAAAATCTGGCAAGATAATGCAAGGATTCCCATATATATATATATATATATATATATATATATATATATATATATATATATATATATATAATATATATATCTTAAAGCAAAAAATATATATAAACATATGCATAATCATATAAGACATAAGCATTTATAGTTACTTAGAATGCATTCATTTTATAGTCATATGGTTTGAATGAGATCAGTTGTATATTTCCAAATATACAATTTATCCAGCACCGAGCAAGGATGAACATAACTCATCTAAAGTTATATTTTATTATTAAAAACAGTGTGCCTATGAGCGAACTCCAGGGCTACTTAAAGTGCATGGTATGACATCAATACAACTTTACTAAACATTTAGAAATTGCAGAGGTACACAACTCCATCTTCTCCTTCAATTCCTGTAATGTGGCACATTGTATAAGCAATTTTCTCCTAAGTGTAGCTCACATATAAGACCTTTTACCATGTTTTGTATTCCCATCTGCTGCCTTTCTGTTTTTTACCACCACATTCTCTAAACTACCTATTTCATGTTCTCTTTCCTTCTTGTCCAACTTTATGCTGATAACTGGCACACATCTCGATCACATTATCCAGATTAGATTAGTTACTCCTACAAGCTGCATCTGTTCATAGACAATCGTACTGACTTTTTAATTCCATCAAATCTATTAATCTCAAAAATCAGCAAAAGATGCCTACATTTTGTAGAGGACTAGAACTTTATATTATAGATAGACAACATTGCTGAAAAGGGGACGTTATAAATAAAGCATAACCATGCAACACAACAAGGCAATGGTACAACAGGTAGCACATGTGCTTTGGTGCAGTAGACTGTGGGTTCTACTCCACCACCAGGTAGATCTGTTGCTGACACTGCAGCATGGCATATACCTCTGCCATTAAGTTTAGCCAAAATGTTAAAGTGAAAGTTTAGGCAGATAATGTCTGACAAGTTAAATGCAGCTCTGAACTAATTCTACAATAGCTTGGCAATAGGTTGCACGCACCAACTTCACAAGAAAGGTAGATTAAGCAAAACAGTTTATTTTCATCTCTCCTGAATGAAAGAAACATTGCATACTCAAAACAAATACCTACTACTAATTTTGCAATGTTCAGTGGAAGTCTACATTAGAATAATAAAATATATAAATTCCAAAAAGCAATCCATAACCAAACATCTTGTTATAAAGACAGTGGAAATAAAACAACTAAATTAAGACAGTATAGTGGAAATACAAAGCAACTAGGAAGAAAACAGGGTAACTGGTGCCAGAAAAGGGGAGGGGTGATGGTAAAGACTGAGTGAAATAACTTCCTTACTTGTTTCATATATCTAATTTTGAATGTTAAGTATTGCATTTTAATGAGAATGTTTCCTTGTTTCATTGAACATGTAATTAATAAAATACTGTCATTTTCACACTTGGATTTCCACCCTGCACCTTTACAAACTTTTGTTCTTGGATGAGGCCCTGAGGCTTATACAAGAGATTGGCACCTTGCTGGGAAAGTTTTGTCTAGGAAAAAAGAGAAGCTGTGATTGGAATTTATTCTGGGGACAAACTAGGGTTAGAGGGTGGAGAAGCAGCCTGTGTTGAAATCCAGATTAACTGCATGGACTGCAGTTTCAAAGATCATAGCCATGAAACAGTAATCATCATAAATGGAATCACATTCTTTTAGCATTACCAAAAAACTGAGAAAAATGTATTAAAAGTTTTTTTTTCTTTTTCACATCAGTAGTTTTTATGTATGTGTAAATAATATTTTAAATGACACTGTTTTCAATAAAACAGAATACTTTATAATTTTGTTTATTTTACTTTGTTTATTTTTAGGAATATGCAACTAATACATGCTAAGTCTTGTCACGGCCAATGCCATCATGTGTAGCTGTTGTTCTTCCTGAAAAAATACAATAATATTATTTGCATGTTTGATTTGCAAAAAAGTTACGTATTCCTTTCTGTTCATGTGTAGTCTTGAGTAAAATACACCTTCTAGAAATTATTTTTAAAGGTTGTTGCATGTGTTTTTGTGTATACACGTGTACAATTGCATGTGAATCTTAAAATTTAAGCTGTTGATAGTGTTTCCTGGTCTGTGGTAACCTGGTATTTACCTGCTTCCACTGCTGAACAAGAGTTTCAGATTTGGTTTGTGACTAATTAGAGTCACAAAGGATGAAAAGGATTCAAACCCAGGTCTGAAGGCTCATTGCTTTAATAACTAAGTCATGCTGCCAGCTCTGATTTGGTTCCTATGCTGCTTACGACCTGAGAGCATGTAACAGATAATATCTCCTGTAACACACAGAATGATGATTAGACTTATTTGTCCCACCTGATAGTTCTCAAGGGATTTCCCTACAGGTGCTTGAGAACCAGTTGATTGGGTTCTAGAAACCCAAGCATGACTGTTCCAATTCATATTTTATCATAGGACAGTGGCTAGATCCTTAGATACAGCAGGATCACTGTAAGAACATATAACAATGGCTAGATTTCTTAGGCACATTGAGATCAGTATAAGAGCATAAGACAGTGGCTAGCTCCTTAAGCATGGTGGGATCACTATAAGAGCACAAGACAGTGGCCAGATCCTTACGCATAGTGGGATCACTCTAAGAGCACAGGAGAGTGGCTAGATCCTTAAGCACGATGGGATCACTATAAGACCATAGGACAGTGGCTAGATCCTTAGGCATGCTGGGGTCACTATAAGAGCATATGACAATGGTTAACTCCTTAAACATGGTCGGATCACTATAAGAGCATAGCACAGTGGGTAGATCATTAGGTACTCTGGGATCACTATTAGAGCACAGGGCCATAGCTCTCAACCAATCAAAGACAAATTTCAATAGAATCAGGGGCAAATCCAGAAAGAATCAGAGACAATCAGGGATACTTTTAAAATATCAGTACTATTAACCTGAAACATTGATAGAATAAGAGAATGTGAATTAATATACATCTAATTATCATCATGATTTATTAAGTGTATTTTGCCACATTTTCTCCAAATGTCATGTGTTTTAGGAGGGATTAAGGGGGACAAAGCTAAAATCTGAGTCAAACTCAGGGACACTTGAGAGGTATGCATAGGACAATTGCTAGATCCTTAGACACAATGAGAGCTTGCTGTGTAATTTCAAGGGGAGAATCCCCTATCCTTACTTTCTGCAACCATAGAGTTAGCATATATACATATGGGTTCTGCTACTTTTGTCAAAAGCTGCCTGTGTCAACATTTGTTGACAAAAGTAGTGGATCAGACCTTACCTCTGAAGTTTCTAGATTTTCACAGATTCTCCAGATTTTTGCCTTTTATTTTTGGTTCGTTCCTTTAGAGTAAGAGGAATATTTAAAAATGTTGCCTATTGTTTGGACTTTCTCCTCCTATTTTTGGCTTTGTCCAAATTTCTTGATCTAAGAGGTTGAAATGCATGGATTGGATGATTCTCAGGGTTGGTGAATTTGTCCTTTCCCCAAGAACTGTGCGATCTCAGAGTTAGTATATATAATTAGCAAGGGGTAGGGGGTGCAGGGGGGCTTGCTCCCCTGCAAAAAATATTTTATTTTTTTTTTGTTTAAAAGATTTTTTTTCTAATATCTTTATTTGACATTTGAGTTGTTATTATTGTTGTTATTAAAAGTTTAAATGTTTTTGCATGCACCAAGATTCATTCTCGGTGCATGTGTAGGAGCATGTCAATGTGCATAACATCAGTCATTTGGTGTCAACATTATGCAGGTCGACAATAGTGCCCTTTGATGAAGTTAAATATATTCACACACACACACACACACACACACACACACATAATATATGGGAGCCCTTCATTTGTTTGAACTTTCAAATGTTCAAAACTCATATGACCGACACCATATGAGTGAACGTTTGAAAGGCTGACAAATGATAGCGGAGATCCCACTATAGTGCGGGACTGGGAGATTCCCCTTTACTGCACTGTAGTGTGATCTCGGAGTCAGAATATTTAAGTAGCAGTCGGGTGGGGGGTACAGGGTGGCTTTCCCCCCTGCATAACACAGTTTTACTATGTTTACAGGTAGGTAAATGGTGCTATTTCAGGATGTCAGTCTTTCGGAATGTCGATCATATGGTGTCGGCCATATGAAAATCAGCATTCTGAATGGTCGACATTCTGAAGTAGACCCAATATATATATATCTCTTGAAAAATAAATAACTTCAGTTTTTGTGAGGGGATTTTAGAGGAAATGTGTTCTGAAGTTGTGATTGAGCAATGTTTTCTCACACAATCATGCAATTATCATTCATAAATGAAGCTTACAGTACAGTTTTGTGAGCTACAGTTTCACAGATCCATATTCTTCACAATAGCTTATTTGAAAACAACATTCCCTGACAAAAACAGTGACTCCTGTACCTAGTATCCCACATCCGCCATCAAAAGAATGCACCTCCTTCATATTTTCATGGTGACTTTAATAACCAGCTATACATATGTGAATAGGCGTTCCTTCATTGAAAGTTGTGCATTAGGCCCGGCAAGCCAGTACGCAAAAATCTACTGCCAATCATTGGCGGACAGGAGTTCCGCTGTGGCGACCCCTAACCGGGAAAAGCCGAAAGACACAAACAAACAATCTACTACTCTATTATAGGTTCATAGGTAACTATTAGGATAGCTGCCCTTGTAAGTCATTTTAATCCTAGCCAGTTTCCCTCAAGGGTGAGATTCAAACCCTGTACTTTGAGTCTATGAGGTAAACACCTTACCCATTATTTCAACTCCCAACACCCTAATGGCAGCCTCCCCAATCCCCATCATGAAGAAAAGGGCAGGTTTTTTTAGGAGATTTTAGAGTTTGATTTCCCCCCATTTATGTATTTATTTATTTATTTATTGACATTTGTTAACCGGGTTTGTCCAACTGGGCTTGTGGCCTATTTTCAGTGGAGACCTGAGGAGAAAAGCTCCAGTAGTACATTTTTAAACAAGTACAATTTTAAACAATATTGATATAATAGCAGTTATAGCAAAAAGATTCACATATGTTGGGTTACATGCATAAAGTTAAAGTTGCATTAAAAAGAAGCTTAGTGGCATAATTTTACATTGATATAGTTCATTAGGTCAACAATAAAATGTTGTTTGTATAAAATTATGCAAATGCATAGTAGACACATTGGAGAGAGAGGTGTAATGAGGTACTAAGTATGGACCTTTTGAGGGTACATAAAGGGAAGGAAGACTAGGTGGGGTAATGGTAAGGGCAGGTCCTGGAATTGAGAAAGTAAACTTTTAGTTCATTTTTAAAGTGTGAGGTGTGGGAGATTGAACGTAAGTCAAGGAGAAGTTTGTTCCAAGCATGGGCAAGGGAGTGTTTGTAGAGTAGTTTGCCTACTGACCTTTTTGGGTGGTAGACATCAAGTAATTGTTGGTTAGAAGTACAGAGGGTCTGGGATGTGATGTAGATGGAGACTAAGGAAGATAGAGATGGATAGAAGGAGAGTTTATAAAGAATAGAGTTTAGCATATGAAATTGATAAGAGCAGAAATTGGGGAAGTTCAAGCCATTGAAGAGAGTTTAAAAAATGCAGTGATGTGAGTTGTATGGGGAGTTAGTGATGAATCTGTCAATTTTATAGTAAGTCTGTTGGAGTTTGCTTAGAGTGGAGGCCGGGATATTGGTAAGAACTGGGGTGGCGTATAAGAAGGAGGGGAGGAGGAGTGCCTGGCCCAGGGTAAGTCTAGATTCAGGGGTTAGGAATTTTTTTGTTCCGATATAGCAGACCTAGTTTTTTTTTTTTTTTTTTTTTTATACACTGGAGTATGTGTAAGTTGAACTTTAGTTCATCATCGATAATGGCCCCTAGGAGTTTTGTGTGGGTGTCAGGTTGGATAGTTATATTATTAGAAGATGTAATAACAAAGGAGGTTTTATGGTGAGAATGAGAACAGGGAAGGAAAAGTAGGAGTTTGGTCTTTTTGGGATTTAGGATCAGTAGGTTGAGAGAGAGCCATTGTTCAGTGGATAGTAGGGCTTGTTGGGTCAAGGAGTATAGTTCAGGAATGTTATTTGAGATGGATATAAGTGTAGAGTCATTTCCCATCCATTGAAAAAAGGGTAGTTTCTTTTTTGAGGTGATTTTTGATTTTTTTTCCTAGTAAAACTACATTTTTGCTGGAGCTGTTGCAATAAACCAAGATTTTGGGAAGTGTAGTATGACCAAATCTATATATTTGACCACTCTTCCAGCATATGTCTTTTTCTACAAAGGTGTGCAAACATACTAGCCTATCTAGCCACTGGCATTATAACACCAGCAGAGAGAACAGTATGGAGCTGACACATGAACTAAATATGTACAGTACCAGTGAAAGATTAAACAATTTTATTTACTTTAGCTGAAAACCATGGTTACTTCACTAAAACATTTTACTTAAGCAATCAAGCATGACAGGTGTTATTGTTGAACAGTCCACCTTTGGAGGGTATAAATAATACAATCAAGACCTTGTACTATATGAGGAGAAAAACGCAAACCCACCAGAGCACCCATCACGTCCATCACACCAGACCACCTTATCATAATAATGAAGTGTGTATTTTTTGGTAAAATTATGTTTTTTTTTTCAAAACTGTAGATTTCACACGTGCCTTAACAACAGAATAACTATCCAACTTAAAGATGCTGTTGGTTAGTCAGCTTGGAGTGTGTGTGTGTGTGTGTGTGTGTGTGTGTGTGTGTGTGTGTGTGTGTGTGTGTGTGTGTGTGTGTGTGTGTGTGTATGTGTGTGTGTGGTTTGCCATCATATTTTGCAGTGTTGCTGACAGATATGGATAAATGTTTCACCTGGAACTAATGAAAACCAGTGAACTGAATGGATAACACAGCAACTTTCATATTTATGTTTACTGTATATTGCATTTTTATTACTATTGCAAAATACTGTCATGACAGATGTTGTGATGTGCATACACAGAAAGTTATTGAATACCTTTGCAACCTTGAAATCAATCACATTCTGAAACAGATGTGATCCTCAGCTGTCCTTTATACTTTTCTCAGCTGACTCTGCATCGTTAGTTAGAGGCAAACAACAGAATGTGCATGCATATATTGTTCCATTTATGACACAGAACCCTAAAATCAACTGTATTCTACAATAAGTCTGTTGGTTGATTGTTTTCTTATTTTTGCATGACTGTCTGCTGAGGCATGGGAGATATACGGGCAATGGAAGGTTTGCACATATAAGTTCCAGGCATGGCACATAATGTCCCTATGCTTTGTTATAAGTACAACTGTGTTAAATGGTTTGTAAACTTCCTTTACTGGACTACACAAGTACAGATGAGGTACATGAGATGCAATGCTCATAAACAGTAGCTCCATGAACAGTGCAGATCTTAAAGACTGGTGTGCAGAACTCTTAGTCTGAAGTAATGCTCCTTAGTCATCTGTTTTTCAGTTAACCTTAATACACATATTTTCTGCCTCTGACCTGGTTCATGGATGAAATAAATGTTTTGTACCATTACTGCAAAACAAGTGACGGAATCTTTCTACAGCAATCATTCCAAAAATGGTGTTTGACTCCAAACAGTACTATAATTCCTGAATCAGAACTTAATCAACAGTCACTTGTGATATTTTCATATGCACTTATTTGTGGAAAAGATATAAAACACAACTGCTGTTAATGAGTCGAGCTATGAAGCTGGAAACATAAGTATAAAATGTCATCTTCTCCTACTAGAATAGTGTGTGACTCTGAGCAAATCATTTAACTTTATTGCATTCCCAGTTCTCTCCTTTGAAATAAACTCATCAGTGTTCCAGTAATAAAAACAGAAGCCAATTGTTACTAAAACTAAATAATAAATAAATAATGGCATCACATTCCATCAGGGCCCCAAAGGCATACCGTGCTCTATACAGCCAATGGCCATGCATCATTTTCAGATAAATATGATATGTTGGCACTGCATGGTATGCTAGCATTTGATACCAAGAACATCAAAAAGAGGGTTTTGACCCCAGTACTGTTTCATGTCTGAAAATTTGAAAAATGTTTTATGAATGGTACCAATCATTAGTGGCACACAATTATAACATTTTTAGAAAGCATTGAAAAAAAAATCACGGTTACAGGCTTCCTTCTATACAGCTCAGTACTGTAGGTATATGGCATTACCAAAACCATAATATATCAGCACACAGGAGCATATTGGGTAAAGTCAGCAATTAGAGCTTGAGTACATAGAAACTAAGCACTTCTAATGTCAGTAGAGACATTTCAATGACAGGGCTCATGTCCTAATGTGGAAACTTCTCCCCATTAGTCCCATACTAAACAGATAACCTGCTGCAAAGCTACAGCATGGAATAAGCTATAAATTATATTCAACTGAAAAGAAAGCTATACATTGACTCCAGCAATCCATGCATACATCAACACTGGGAAACTTATCTTTAGATGTTGTCAACTTTCTCACTCTTAACCAAATGTACAAGGTCATGACGATGTAACATCACAAAATTTCGACATTTATCCATTTACAGTCTGTACAAGCAGACCAAGCAAGAAATCTTTAGCCTAAACTCTACAGCATTTGCAAATCCAAAAGGTGCTGATCAGATTCATCACAGAATATTATAAATATCTCATTTGTAAGGTATTTGTCATATGGATCTATTTTTAAACTGTCGCCTGGAAAAACATCGACTCCAGAAGACCAAACTGTCAATACCTCGAAAACAACAACAACAACCTACAAAAACATAATTTATACAAGGGGCAAGCCCTTTAAATCCCCCACACCCCCTGCTAATTATATATACCAACTCCAAGGTTGCACTACAGCTGGGAAAGTGTAAACCTCACTGCCATCTATACCATGAATTCGGACACTGATACTGGTACTTGTTGATGTTTTGACTGTTTGATACTCTGGCCTCAATGTTTTGACAGTTGACAAGCACTCAGTAATCTAAGAGGAACATGTGATATAACCTTTCAAAAAATGTCATTTTCAGAGCTGATATCATTCATTTTCCCCAAAGTATCACAATACTTTGCTTTGGAAAAAAGAAGTACATAATACTGAAAGTATTTTGTGCGTTGCAATCAGAAACCTGATATGATGACAGTGAATGGTGCCTGTAACTATTACAGTCATGCTATTGTTGGAGCCATGACTTCTACAGTAAGAAATGTGGTTCTTTGGCATACCAACCCCAGTATAATCCACCAGATTTTATAGTTTCATAACAAGGATCCTACATGATCCCATGGGCCCTACCTGTGTTACACCAACAAAATGCATGCAAAAATGCACTCGTGAATATTCCTGTGATCAGGCTATGCAGAGCAAAGAGTAGTGTTGTTTGTGTGAGTGTGTTGATAGCCCCTGGCAATGTCATCCAAGCAGTTGTTGAAAGGTAGACCAGTTAAAACATTGTACATTCCCTTTGCTGGAAAGAAATAAATTAGATTTAAGTAAGCAACAAAAAGCTTTGAAAGGCAAAACCATAAAAAGTCATCGACTTGATCATTTTAGCTCTAGTTTAATATTGACTTATTCAAACAGTTAAAAATGTTAGAAACTTCCTGTAATGTACCCCAAACCATCAGCAAGAGAATACAGCAATCGTTCCTCAGAACATCTTATTTTGGGTGAAACCCACAATAAGGTACATTTTACTTCATTTCTGTTGCAAAGAGGTCTTCCTTTTCACCCCTGATAAAATGTTCATTCAGATTTAATAAAAATATTCCTTTTCTCTTATACTTTTATACTTAAACTGATATTTGTTCCAAACAATTCCCATAGAAATAAAAGGGACACTTGGGCCATGCAAACGACTGGTCAGTCTTTGAACTGTTCATTTTTTTTTGTAATGGTCTTCAAAAGATATATGCAAAGAAAAAAATGCATGCAATGAACCAAGTCATGTTTCAACTTAAAGAACAATCAAGCAATTGACCTATTCTGCTAGTACTTTTGACACACACATATATACAAATAATCACAAATATGCATGCACGCACACTCAGACACACACACACAGTACTGTAGCTACAACCACTATGCCAGTTAATTATGTAACACAACAGTTAACTGGATATAAATGGCTGGGTTCAGCATCAAAGAACATAGCAAATCTTTAGTAGACTGTTACATGCATTGTTAACAAATAGATATATTTAATGCAAACAAATTTGATTTGCATCAAAATACTAAACTCGGAAAAATATGAGTAAGATATTTTTCACAGTGCCTAGCAACACCAGTAATGCAGTAATGAAACATCACTATCTGATATTAGCAATCATACTATCACAACAACCTGCATGGTGTAACAGTTCTGCCAGTGAGTTCACCCTTTCTGTGCCAGCCACCTGCTACATAATTCCATTCACCATGATGTCTGCAGTGCTCAGCTCCTTGGTGTGTGTGTGTGTGTGTGTGTGTGTGTGTGTGTGTGTGTGTGTGTGTGTGTGTGTGTGTGTGTGTGTGTGTGTGTGTGTGTGTGTGTGTGTGTTGCTCAGCTCCTTGGTGTGTGTGTGTGTGTGTGTGTGTGTGTGTGTGTGTGTGTGTGTGTGTGTGTGTGTGTGTGTGTGTGTGTGTGTGTGTGTGTGTGTGTGTGTGTGTGTGTGTGTGTGACCTGCACCCAGGTCATGTGACACAGGACTTCACTCTGACATACTGCATTTGATTATTTGATTATTTACTTCACCAACTCTTGGAACAGATTTTGTCATAGGCTGTTGCTCATTGAAATTATCTTGTTTACTGTTCGTTTAATGCTATTATTATAATTTGTGTTTTCACCTCCTTTGTTTTTCTGATGGTTTACTTACCTTACTTCAGATCTCAGATTTTGTAGGCAGTTGTTGTTATCATGCTGATCTAAGTCAGGAATTGTACCTTTTCCTGTGTTAAGAGCCTAGATATTGCATTATAAGTATGCTATGTTTTGCTTTTTGCTATTTTTTTTTTGCATTCATGTTCCTATTATAATGCCTATAATGTAATCTTTTCTAGCCTACACTTTTATTTCTTGCTTTGTTTGTATCATTATATTCATCGGTTAGTTTGTTTTTTATCTTTTAACTTTCCTGGATTTGATAAATTCAATCCTGGTCTCTTCTGTTATCTTTCCTTAATTGTGTGGTGCTAACTTTTACCATTTCTAAGTTTTATGAGTTTTTTTCCCCCTCTAGGTTTAATTTTAAGTTTATTTTTGTCACTTTGGAATTCTTTCCAGTGTAGGGTTATTTCCTCTAGCTTTATCTCTGCTTTTTTGGCATTCTTACTCGATCCTCTTTCTTCTTAACTTCTAAACAAGTTTTTGTGTTATGATAATGCGCATGCATACAATTTGTGTTTGCTGTATGATATAAGCTTTTACTATTTGTTTACCTCACTACTTTGCAGTTCACTTTGATTTTTAATACTTTGTAATATCTTGATGACTATAAAATGACTAGTTTCTTGGCTAAGCAGGTGTAAACTATCATATGCAACTGTTAGCTGTGTGAGTCCTGTTTGAGTATGTAATTCAACATGGCAGTGAATGCAAGTCATTGATCTAGTATTACCATGAGGTATCTCTCATGAGGAACTACAGGGAGGTTATGCTCAACAGGATCAACTAAAATGTATGGGCTAAGACTGAGCTAGCCTGTATATGGTGCCAAAGAGCATAACTATTGATTTGCTTGTATTTAAAAATCAAGCCCTCTTTTGAAATCAGTATCAGATGTTTTTGGAAGCCAGATAGAATAGGGAGAGAAGATGAGTACTATTCAAAATGAGAAGCCCACGAGGACATATCACTGGACTCAATCAACTCCCACCCCATTGCAGTTACCCTCCAACTTGTTTTTTAAATAACTCTCTGTTTCTCCCCCCATATCAGTCTTAAAAGCACATCTTTAAAAGCACATTTTCGCCTCTTCCAGTCATTTTAGTTAACCAGTAACAGTGTACATTCAACTCTACTGCTCATAATCAGATTTCACATACTAATGCGATCTACTTAATGACTACAGCATTCAAAACAAAGCAAGTTTCATAGACTGCCTTACTTATTTTACTGCAGATTTTAATTTTTCAAACTTTCCACACGTATTCTTACATTCATATTCACCCATCTAAACATATAAAATGTAGCTCCAGTTCAATTTGCTTACAAAACCCACCTTATTACACTAACCAAGAACTCTCCTAGGAACACCATTTTCCAGCTTTATGTAATTTCAACCCCCCCCCCCCACACACACCGAACAACACCCTAAGGATAGCACCACCTGAAACATAATACCCCCTACAAAGAATAACAAAAACTAGATAGCTTAGCAAAATCTTTAGCAGTTCCTAAATTACCAGTTTCTAGCACTAAAGTTCGCGATTCATAAATATATATTTATCTATCACTGTAATCCACCATACCACAAAATTCATATGACTAGCAATGTCAACCATTCCCTTAGTCTCCTATTCACAATAGTTGTATTACTCCTAAACCAATCACTGACACATCTCCTTAGTTCATAGGTAAAGACTCTGCAATCAGTCTGCAGACTATTACATGCCTACCCAATAACCACACAGTGACTAAAGGTGAGAGTCAAACTCAGTACCTTGTGCTTGTGAGATAAACTTCGTAACCATTATACAAACCCACAACCCCTTCACCTAATAACATTTAATCCACCATTCAAAATATGTCCATTTCAACTGTATAAAATGCTATTCCTCCAAAATAGCCAAAATGGTGTCATCCCTCCTACTGCCATATTTATCCACCACATAAATTTAAAAAACTGAAAACATTCACTATCCACTTCCAATCCTTAAATACTGCAGATTTACGATTAGTCTCATCTGTCTG
Source organism: Protopterus annectens (assembly GCF_019279795.1). Classification (NCBI taxonomy): domain Eukaryota; kingdom Metazoa; phylum Chordata; order Ceratodontiformes; family Protopteridae; genus Protopterus; species Protopterus annectens. The sequence goes on from NC_056729.1 coordinate 1,622,736,439, forward strand.
TTAAATATCCTCATAACACATAGCTATAACAGCAGCTTATACCCCCTAAGAATTATATGAATCATCCAGATGGCAATTACCATTCATTCAAAATAACCAGCCTCAACACTGGAAACATACTAAATAACTATACACTCATAATATATATATTAGCCATTTTTGAGTTGTGGGGTAAAACAGATACGTCTAACCTTAGCTTCTACTTCCCCACCTACTTATGCCTCCTCAATGCCAAACCTGGATCAGGAAGCAGCAGCATGACCCTTATCCTAATAAAGGAAAATGGCAAAACGTTTCTGAAGTCTCAAAGCTCATCTCAAATGATTTTGACTTTAATTGGGTGTCAGTCAGTCTTACATACTCCAAACCTCACATCCTCACTTTATTGTTGCCCTCACCATTCATCCATCCACTACCCCCTTTCTCATTTTTGCAAGTGAGGTTGGAGTGTGACTTCAACAGTGACAATCACCTACAGCCAAGTTTCACCCCACCAGCTGGCTAGCTCTGCCATGGCTGCACTTCCATACTACACTCACCTATGGCCAATTTAGGTGTCCAGTCCACCTACTGCATGTCTTTGAAATGTGGGAGAAAACAGGAGCATCCTAGAGAAAGCCCATGTGAACACAGGGAGGACATGCAGACTCCACACAGAAGGCACCCTGGCTTAGAATTGAACCAGAGAACCTCATGCTGTGAGGTGACAACACTATTTGCTGCACCACTGCGCCTCTCCCCACCCCTGGCTAAAATCCATTGAAATGTATACTACTGATAAACACCTGTAAAGCTTCAAACCAATCAATAACATTGTAGTAATAGGAAACTTTAATGCAAACATCCTAAATTCTAGCAATACTGAAATGTAATACACCCTTTCTAATGTAGGACTATTTCAACTAGTGAATGAACCAACAAAGCCAAATTACAAATCAAGATATCACTCAATCCTCTATCTAGTAATTGCCATTAACTTCAGTATCATCTCACTACCATCTATTCTCCCACCCATGCCCCTTCCAGTCAGCAACCATTGTCCTAATGTAGACGCTAAAAATAAATAGGAGATATCCTCTTGCCTCACTCCTATCCTACCATCTAAGATCAGAAGTAAAAAAGCCCTTCTTAATGAAATTGTGCAAAAATACAGATCCCACACAGTGGCCTTACAAAAAAACAGTTGAGGTAGCTACTACAAGGCCAAATTATTTCATTTCACTGTAGGACAAATACTTCCACAAAATGGGAAGACTACATAAATTCCCCAAAGCTATGGCTAACAATAGGACTTGATACTCATAAATGAAGACATGAGGCATGGTGGCAATTGGAAACATTTCCTTCTTCAGGTACTTAGAAAATTTCACACTATACAGGAACTTAGTAAATAAAGTCACTCACTGCCAAAAATATAGGATAGGAGTGAGGAAAGAGGAGATCTTCTATTTATTTTTAGAGCAAGAGTCCCAAACTAAAATCCATCACAATCAAAAGAAATGTTGGTACCTGATTAATCAGGAAACAGGATGTTTATACAAAATGACTCACAAAATCAGAATACAAAAACAAGCACTAGTGTGACTTCTTGTCCTGACTTCCTTACAGTCCTCTCACCCTTCCTGACCCTAGTACTCCAAATCCCATCACAGTCTACACATGTGCATCCACTAAACCACTTTCAGAAAGCTCCTTTTTCTACTTCAAGATCATATTTACTGAAGATATCCAAAAAGTGTTAGACAAGATACCCACAAATATCCCATTGGCTATACATGCTTGAGCCTCTATATCACGTTATCAAATCTTACTACACCGAATCACTAAAGGTCGACCTCTAGTGATCGATGTAGTAAAACATCGAATAACATTTAAAAAAAATAAATAAATAAAAACTAACTAGCGTAGGCACCCCCCACACTCCCCCTACTTAAATATTCCAACTCCAAGACCGCTACATTGAGGTAAATGGAAATCTCCCCCTACGGAGATTTCCATTTACCTGCACGATGTTCTGCGCTTTCGATGTTGTGGTGCCGACGATATCAGCTTCGATATTGTCGGCTTTTGACATCGTGAAGTAGACCCCATGCTTGACACCCATGGTTTATCATTCTCTGCAAAGAACATATCCTCCTAATTCTTAAACATCTTTACAACCATTAAAGGCTCATAGGTTCATAGGTGTGCACTAAGCTAATGGCCATGGAGCCTTTACAAACCTAGCCCATAGGATTACCCTGGCATCGTGCCACCCAACCTTAGTTCCTAGTCCCTCTGTCGAGTACAGCCACTGGAGTGATCCTCGGTGTGAATTTTCAATTTCCCATCCACAAATCAAGATTTCTCTTGAAGAGGGCCAATGAGGTGCTCTGCTTGGCATGTATGAGAAGTCTATTCTATAGCATGGGCAGTCTCTGGGTTATGAACCTGTCCCTCCAGCGGGTTCTGTTGATTGTGGTAATGAGGTTGAGGTCTCTGGAGTGTGTGGTGTGGAGGGATTGGGATTTCTTTAGATGTAGCATTTTTAACAGAGCTGGGTCAGACATGGCTTTGTAAGTCAAGCAGAGATTGCCTCTAAGTAGGCGATATGAGACAGAGAATAGTTGGAGTTTTTTGAGTCTGTCCATATAGGACAAGTGTTTAAGGCCTAGGATCCTCTTTGTGAGGTACTTTTGCAGCTTCTCCAGTTGTTGCAGGTGTCTAGTGAGGTACATGCCAAATGGGGCATTGTACTCGATGATTGGCCTAATGAAGGAAGAGTAGAGGGAGACAATGACCTATTTCTTCCTGGATGCAAAGCCCTTAGTAATGAGATGTGCCACATAGAAGGACTTTCTGACCACCGTGGCAACGTGGTGGTCAAAAGAGAGATTGCTGTTAACCTGTGTTCCCAGATCTCTTATAACGCCTTCTGTGTTCAGTGGACTACCATCAATGTGGTAATTCAAGGGAACTGGGTTTTTCCCAAAGGAGATGAAGACCCATTTTTTTGGTATTGAGCTTAAGGTAATGGATCTGATACCAGTCGTTGGTCTCATTGAGGCCTTTCTGTAGGATGTCAACATCACTTGGGGAGTTAATAATAGCTCCCAACTTGCAATCATCTGAGAACTTTGTCAGCCAAAGTCCCTTCGTGTTGGCCTGGACTTCAAAGAAATAGCTACCAAACAGAAGAGGACCCAGGACTGAACCCTGTGGGACTCCACTCATGACTGGTCGGCAGTCTGACTTGGAGTCATCTACTTTCACTCTGTGGGTTCTATCTATGAGCCAGTTTGCAACCCACCTAGTAATACAGGGGCTGATGCCTAGCATTTGTCCTATATAGCTTAGTAAATTTTTATGATTCCTGAGTGGGGAATGGTATCAAAGGCCTTGGCCAGATCAAGGTAGGCTGTATGAACCACCTTACCTTCATCCACAGCCCTGGTGACTGACTCAAAGAAGTTGACCAAGTTGAGCAGGCATGATCTACCCTTCACAAAACCAAACTGTGTAGGATCCAGAGTTTGGAGATTCCTTATATCCTTGTTTATTAGGTCCATGATGATGCATTCTATAGCTTTGCATATCAGACTCATCAGGCTAATAGGGCGATAGTTCCCAGAGTCTGTAGTCACTCCTCCTTTGTGGAGAGGGATGACTGTAGCAGTGCACCATTTGGTAGGGACAAAGCCTGAGGTGAGGCTGTGATTGAACAGGGCACACAGGTGATGTGCCAGTTCACTCTGTAGTTCATGTAGAACACAGCCAGGGATACTGACAGGTCCCATAGAACATGTATTCTTGGCTTTGGACAGTGGTGTTTTAACCTGTGCAACAGTAATACTGGGTGCTTGGCAATCTACTGGTACTGTGATTGGTCCTTTGGGGGGGGGTAAAGTTAGTACTGAATCTGTCCGCCACTATATTTGCAATATCTGTTGGCTCAGTATAGGAGGTACCATTGTGCAGTAGCTCAGAGCAAATCTGGGTATTGCCATGGAGATTCTTTACATAACTATAGAAGACCTTGTGGTTGTCTTTACTATCTGCTGCAATTCTGTTTTCATAGCTAGCTTTAGAGGATTTGATGAGGGATCTCAACCTTTTGTTTAGGCTGATAAGGTAGTTTTTTCCAGTCTTGGGACTTCACCTTATTCCGCATCAGTTTCCTCCTTCTGTTGTAGAGTTTGTTTATGGCAGGGGACCATCAAACTGGCTTCCTTTTTTTTGAGGAGAACGTCTTAGTTCTATTGGGTATGGCGGGATCCATGCATTTGCGTACGTGTTCATACAGTGCATTGGTGTATGATTTGGCGATCATACAACTATTCTCCATTTGCATGGGTGCTGTAAAGTTAGCCACCTCTGTTTTTAGGAGCCCAAAGTTAGCTTTGAAGAAGTTTTTCATTGTGTTTACCTTTGTTGGGGGGTGGGAGGGATGTGGATTTCCAATGTGATTAGCTTGTGATCGGATCTAACCAGGGAGGAGTTGACTATTGGTGTAGAGCAATGGTCGCCCATGTTAGTAATTACCAGGTCAAGGATGTTGCTACCTCTAGTGGGGATAAGAACGAGCTAGTCCAGGGCATTGGAATTAATGAATTCCAAAAAGCATTGGGCAAGTGTATTGGTACATGAGTAGTTTTCCAGTTAATGGAGGGGTAGTTGAAGTCGCCGCGTATGAGAGTGTTAGGTTGGACCCTAATATTCTCCAGGTTGATTTGGAATTTTAAGGAGTACTTCGAGCGAGTGCATTTTGAGATTTAGATCTCACTAAAATCATCATGCCCAAAGAATGGAAGACTGCTGTCATTAAACTTGCCCTTAAAATTGTTAAGCCATCAGCTGCAAAAGTGAGGCATGCTCCTAAACTTTTGCTTAAAACAATGTCAGATGAAACCAGCATACATACAACAAAGTGAGGAAATAAAGTACTTTCATTACCACCTGACATTAATATGTCTTTTGAAGAAAATAATGCAAACCTGCACCAGGAGACCACTCCAGACACCCAGGAAACAACACAGACAATAAAACAATTCTAGAGGATATTCACCTTCTTCAGCTACCATCTACAGCTACTGATCCCTTCTGTGCTCCATTAACATTAAACAAGATGGTGCTGGCTATTAACTCCACTCTTAGTGTAAAACTTCCATTTCCTGAAGGCCTTGATACCAGTTTATATGAAGTCCTAGAAAATACACTAAAAACTTCCTCACTTTCTATCTTCCAAGTTATGTACGCATCAAATACTTCACCAACTTTTTAAAGAATCTTGTATAGTTGTACTGCTTAAAGCTAGCAAAGACCACAGCAGGTTTGAGAATTAGAGATCCTTTTGTTTAATAAATACTGGCACAAAATAGTATATTAATTATTACTTAATATATTCAATCCCTCCTCATACATTTAATACACCTGCCAAAAGTAGGGTTTGTCAAATAGCATTCAAATACTGACTACCTAACTGCATTAGTAATCTATACAAACACTCATACAAATCTCCTAACCTTGATACTACCACAACGGTTGATTTAAAAACAAAAAACTGAATCAATCAGGTGGGACTATAAATGGTCAGCAGTACTAGAATGTTTCTGTCTCTCTCAATACATAATCAAGGCAATTAAATAATTGTATCATCTAATGCATCTGTTAAAGTATTCTCTGGCACAATGATCTCTATCTCCTCCCCTTAACTAAGTGCATAAGGCAAGGATGACCATTATTTCTCATAATGTGTTTGCTAGGCATTGAAACCCTGATTCAATGTATACGAGAAGCAACCACATTTCAGGGACAGGAATTTGCATGGATTAAAACAAAAATGCTCTTATGTGTTGGTGACTGCCTGGTATTAAAAAGAGAACAAAATGATGCAAACATTCTAAATAATATTTTACGTTCCTTCTGCCCACCCAACCCCTATCCCCAGGCCTGAAAGCAAAAAAATAGAAAATTAAAACATTAACAATCTGCTCTGACAATTCCATCTGCATTTAATAAATTACCATTCAACTTCTGTACTGCATCGATTAAGTACTTAGGGATTGAACTTTACCAATCTTTCTCAAAGATGATTTGTGTGCGTGTGTGCATGTGTGTGCGTCTGTGTGCATGCGTGCATACGTGTGTGTGTGTGTGTGTGTGTGTGTGTGTGTGTGTGTGTGTGTGTGTGTGTGTGTGTGTGTGTGTGTGTGTGTCTGGTTTGGGGTTAGGGGTAGCATCAAGGTTAGCGTTATGGTTGGCACATGAATAAGGCAGTACAGGGAGTTCAATTTTGATTTCTTGTCACTGTATTTGTAGAATCTGTAGAGCCTACCACCCCCATTCTTCCCCAAAATTAACTCAGTGCATATTTAACTATCCCTGTAGGGGTTGGAGGATTGGCATAATCATTAACGTTTTTACCTCACAGACACAAGATACAGGGTTCAATTCTTCCCTTTGCAGGAAATTGTCTAGCCTTAAAATGGTCCAGAAGGGCAGCTAACCTAGTACTTCCCGATATATCTGTTTTAACCATACTAGAATTCTTGTGAACCATCTCCAAATAAAATGCTTCTTGATGTAGCATATATAAAATAGTGTATGGCTGATGCTTATTGTTCAATATAACATCATTAAGCATTCCATCTGAATTTGATTTTGCATACAGAGTCAGGCCTGTGTTTTTATTTTTGTGTGAGTTTATTATAGCATCAGAAACATGCAAACATTTGCATTAATGCTCATTGTATATATCTACATAATGAAAATATGTACATATAATTGCATGTGTAGTACATGCAAAATGTTCATATATATATATATAAATAGATATGTGTGTGTGTGTGTGTGTGTGTGTGTGTGTGTGTGTGTGTGTGTGTGTGTGTGTGTGTGTGTGTGTGTGCGTGTGCATGTGTGTGTGTGTGTGCATATACGTGTGCGTGTGTGTGTGTTTGCATGTGTGTCTGCATGTGTGTGTGTGCGTGTGTGTGTGTGTGTGTGTGTGTGTGTGTGTGTGTGTGTGTGTGTGTGTGTGTGTGTGTGTGTGTGTGTGTGTGCGTGTATAGGATATGCATAATGTTTACATATAAATATATACATACATACATGGATCTACTTCACATAATCGAATTTTCACTTACCCGAAGCTTAAAAGGAAAAGATGACTTTGCTGAAATCTTACTTTCACAAACACTAGGATCACCGCAATTTTACTCTGGGAAAGGAATAATTTGGCCACTACAACAAAATAAACAAACTGAAAGCAAATCAAACCCACCCAAGTGGAAGGCTTCACCCCCCACACCCCCCTAACTGAATATACCAACTCCAAGATCACACTACAGTGGGGGAAAGGGCAAAGTTCACCATGGTGGCCAAGTGTTGTCTTTTCCAAAGTAAAATTCCGGTGAGCTTAAGTGTTCGTTAAAATAAGTTTTTGGCAAAGTCATCTTGTTTTTTTAAGTTTCGAGTAAGTGAAAATGTGATTGTGTAAAGGGGACCCGCAGATACATACATATATATACATATATATATATATATATATATATATATATATATATATATATATATATATATATATCTGGTTTACCTTTGAATTGTGTGTGTCTGACATGCATAACACTGAAAGTACGGCTGCAAAAACGACAATGCTGATTCACCATGTGTTTGAATGGCAAATAAGCTAATTCTTTTTTGCCATTCAAACACATGGATCAAATTTCAGAAATGGCTTTCCAGCAAACCATTTTCGACATTTGATCCTTCGAAGTTCTCCGTATTTCGGTAATATGGGTCACACAACAGGATGATCGCACATACCATGTGTGACAAAACAAAGGTAAACCATATATATATATGTGTGTGTGTGTGTGTGTGTGTGTGTGTGTGTGTGTGTGTGTGTGTGTGTGTGTATATTTCTGTGCTTGGGGGTGTTTGTGTCTGAATGATATGTGTGTAAGTATCAAAGAAAACAAATCTATACTCACCTACATTGCATTACTGAGGACACAGGAAACAACAGGATATGATAGTCAAGATATATGACAAGGCATACTGATAATTACATTAACAGAGTGTGCTAGCAATGAAAAAGAAACCCAAAGTATGGTGATACTACATACTGGCTTCTGACAGTATAATCATGGTGATCTTGTAAAATCAGAGATTATACAGAGTCTGTGCAGCTATATTCATTCATAGTGCAGTATGCTAAAAATACTAAGAAACAGTTTGAATAGAAAGATGATAATCCATTTCGATTCAAATGTCAGCATTTATGCACTACTGCCTATCAAACACAACATTTATTAACAAATTATTGTAATTGGTTAAAATATTTGATTGAAAATTGTTTCACTGTCACTGTCCACCTGAAGTGTAGTGCTTTTATTAGTCAGCTAGGGGAATGAATGAGTTGCAAGGATGATAATGATCTGGTCCTTAAGAGCATTACATACCCTCACATATTTACTGCCAAGCACAAGCTGATGATGGGCAAAGAATAGTCTGCCATGACATCAGTGTCCTCAGTAATAACAAGATAGAGGAACAGAAATACATAAATTATTTCACCAGTATAAAATGAGCTATGTATAAATATAACTCTTTTCTGAGAACCCCAGGGCTGAGGAGCTCTTAAAACGATCTTGTATATACCCATTTCATGCTTACGATGGCAAAGAGAAATGAAATGGCTGCAGGTGGAGACAGTTAATTTTGATAGCTGGTATAGTGTTCTGCCTTAAATATGTAAAGTGATGACTGATGAAATGTCCTTTAAATTGAGCACCATTAGGCGTGTTCTGTAGTTTTGTGAGATAACTGTATAACACGAGAGCTATTAAATGCAATTCCTTAGGTCCAGGATATTGCCAAAAACCTAAATCTGAACTGGCTTTATTATACTCATACCAAAACAGAAAGTGTTTATTTAATAATGGGGCACAATGAGTGACATTAAATGGTAATGAAATTGAAATATACCCCCTTTTTAATCATATGGCACATCCATACAAGTCAAGTGAGAAGAAGCGCTGTGATGATGATATTGTGTGCCCCACCAGGCCTAACTTCTTTTAATTAATAGAAAACCCTGAAAGCAGTGCCAGCAGTCGTAAATGTGATGAAGTGTCTTTGTACCGGTGTCATCAGAAATGTTTCTGATAAGCACAAACACCCAAAGATCAAAGGCTGTAAGCTTCTCAATTTCCTCAAGCTGTCTTGACTTTTCCTCACCTACTTTTTTTTTGTTACTATCTTCAAGGGGCAGCAAATTCTCTGTAGCTCTCTGACAACTTAGGGTCCTGCCTCAATTGCAATAGTCTCGTGTGCGCTGGGATATAATTCTTATTAATAAGACCAGATAAGCTTAATTTAGACACATTCCTCCCCCAGAAAAAGACTGCCTTTGTAAAAAAGTAGTATTTCATATTTGATTTTGCCACATTCAGTCCACTGAAGAATTGTCTGGTATTGCTGGCCCTCTTCACAGAGTAGAAAGTCCTGCTACATGCAGGGCTCAAGTATTACTAATTAGAACATTGAGAGAAACTGGTGGCCAGCTGTCAGAAAGATGTTAGTGCTATGGGGAGCTTTGCTGACAGATCCAGTTCTGCACACAGGCCTTCCCTCAGAATCATACCTATCAACTGTCCCTGATTTTCAGGGAAGTCCCTGATTTTGACACAGATTTTATCTGTTTCCCTTGTAATCCCTCCTAAAACTAGTATCTTTTTGAAGACATGCTGGTGAGTTACACTTAATAATGACAGTAATTTGAGTTATAGATTTATTTTACTTCATAAAATGTAAATTAATTCACATTATCTTATTTTGTTAACATCAAAAGGTAACTGTACTAATATTTTAAGTGTCCCTGATTATTTCTGTATTTGTCCCTGATTCTGCTCAGATTTATCCTTACATAGTTGAGAGCTACGTTCAGAATCACCAGCATCAATGCAAGCATTTCCAGTTAATACTTCTTGTACAAACTCCTGTCTAACATACAGGTGAGTGGAATTTATAGACTTCAAATTGAACATTATTAACAACACCCGGATTTTGTTAGAATGCGTACCAAAACCTTCATAAAAATGTAACTCTCCCATGCAATTAATTACAGAAGTCCCTGCACTTGGGCCATGGGTTATCTTAAGTAAATGCTGAAGAGTTGGAGGATACCTCCCAAACACACACACACACGTGCGCGCGCACGCACACACACACACACACACACACACACACACACACACGATGACCAAGCTACATGTTGGACCAAGTGAATGTAAGCTCTTTTGTTGGGGGAGGGGTCAGCATGTAGCTGTCCTGTATCTTCATTATACTTGCTGTGTATTATAGGTTCACGGGTTCATAGGTTGGTACTAGGCTATCGGCCCTAGGGCCTATACAAGTCTAGCCATAACAATGTGTTCTACATAATTCAGCTGGGCAAATCCTGGTTTCTTCTACTAACACAGTGTCATCATTGCTAATAAAATTGCACCCTGCTAAAGACTGATTCTACTATTTTCTTATCCTCCCGGAAAAATCACAAGCACATGGCTAAAGTTATTATAATTAAAATAATATTAATAGCAACAGAGTATATACATTTCAAGACTGGAGTTGTTCTTTTTCCACTTTAATATAATTAAGTATGAAACAAAATAAATGAAAAGAAATGTCTATAACCTGTTAGCTGTGGGGTTACTCTTTTTTTAGGCGGTAGAACCTGAGTCACAACAAATAAACAGTTGCAAAGCAGTTCCCTTATTTATTTGGTTATTTATTTATTTATTTATTTGTATTTGTCATATTAATTTACACTATTAAACACGCAGAAGTCATTGAACATTTTTTTAATCAAAGCGAGATGATACGTATGTTTAGAGGAGAAAGAATGAGAAAACCAGCTGGAGATGCTCGTCTTAGCTGAAGTGTGTGATTGTCCAATGTTTGACCGGCTGAAGACCTGATTAATGAAAAGCCAAAACAAACCTGTTTGACACTGAAAGCAGAATGACAGCTATTCTAATACAGTCATTATTAGGCATTATTTTCTAGCCATACTTTTGACATCTTCTCAGTTTTAAGGCAACAACCAGCAATGTAGAACAGAGGATAAAAACTGTTAAAGGTTTTACACACATTGTAGTCTGGGGATAGATTTGTCACTATCTGTATGATCATTTGAAGGTCACTTATTCAGTCAATGTGCGAGGTGCATCTAAAAAGACGTTAAAGGATGCCTGTGCATATATATATATATATATATATATATATATATATATATATATATATATATACACGTTTGTATAAATTACAGTATAATTTTCAGAACAAAACGAATAAAAGCGAAGTATGCTAAAGAGTGCAAAATACACGTGACTGAATAAAAGCACATAAAAAATCCTAAACTTTCTCATTGTGGCATCCCTCAATGTAATTGCAAAAAAATGCAATAGAACTGGTTATTGTTACATTCTCTTTAAATGCCGGTGTTTCTGGATCTGTTTTTTTTATTGTATACGTGTTATTTTATTACTATTATATTTGTTGTTGTCATCATCATGTACTGCTGCTTGTCCCCTCTGAAACCGTTGTTTAACAGCTGGCCAGTCTCTGACTTTGTTTCAAGAAACATTCATTATGTACTTGTTTTAATTGTTTAATCTCATGACTGAATTCAATCTGCCCCCATAACTTTCAGTTGAAGAATTAAGGTCAAAAGTGAAAATAATCAGGGACACAGCCCCGGGTACCACGGTTACGGCTTAAACAGTACTGTCTGTAATTTAGAAATTTGACGGATTAAGTGGATTTCTATTAAAAGCGGTTTTCTCAACAAAAATAAATGTGTAATTGGCTGCAACGGCAGCCGTTACTTATTGACATAAATCTTTCATATGCTTTCTCAGCAGCTCCCCGTGTTCTATAAATTTCACAATTTAAGAGGGTCACAAACAAAATCTACGAACTGCCAGAAAATATGGACATTTGAAAGTATGTTAACCTAGTTGGTATCAGAAGTCTACGAAACATCTGGATAGATTTTTGTCATTTTACCTTATTACTGAAGATATTTTGAGTAATCTTCTGCCAGGCAGAAAACAGACAATTGTATCGCTTACTCCTTAATTATAAGCAAAGCTGCAAGCGAATAAATAAATTATATTGTTATAGATAACTGTGATCCCAACAAAAAAAACGCCAGTTATAGATAAACTAATGTGATACATTTAGGGTAATACTGTCCAGATTACAGTTTTACTTGGGCAAGAAGGTTCAGAGGCAAAATTATATATTAGTTATGTTTACACCTCGGAAGAACTGTATTGTAGTCCCGGCAGAAGAATAAACTATTTATCCAGTTTGTCACAAGTGTCACAACTACTTTGTGTCCATTATAGCAGTAATCTTTCATTTCCCCATTTCTATGTCAACAGTTCTGCACATTTTAACATACAACAACAAAAAGAAAGATTAACCTCATTATTAATTTTACTACTTAGGGGGGAACTCCCGTTGCCTCAAGGCGGAATGGTCATCTCGAAAAAGAAAAGGAATCCTTTACGGTCAGGAAGAGACCTGCAGGGTCTACAATTTCTTTTACAATATTGACACATTGTCAAATTTTATGGAAAGCGGACTGTCTTGCAATGTTTCATATATCCCTTCAGTATTATTATTATTAGTAGTAGTAGTATTGTTGTTAGTCATTCCAGAATCATTTAATAATAGTTTAAACAACCCGTCATCAAACAATAGGTCAAATTAGCCTTTTGTGGTCCTGTAATTTGTAAAAATTGGGCTCTTTGTGATGAACGGATCTTGGTCTATGGTTATCAGTTATATGGAAAACAATTAAATCGGATCAAATTTTTTTTTAATGATCCACTCACCTAAAATACTCCAGTAGTTAAATATACCTAGTTAAATTGCAGTGTGTGTGATTTAAAAACACACAGTTAAATTGCAGTGTGTATATGGCTTGATGTGAAATATAATAGCGTCGGGTCAGTGTTACATATTTTAATCAGTGCAATTTTCTGAGAAGATTTTTCCCATTCCTAAGTACCTTATAGCTTTAAGGCTAGCTGTATATATTCTTTAAAAATCCCTCCATGTAAATTCCAATGAAAATTTGGAAAGCTGTGAGAGGAGGAAAGAGGTTAATCCCGGTTTAATGCCTCTGCAATGCATCCACAGGACCAGGGCTTGGCTGATTGCGTTATCTCTCCCCAGCATTTGGGGCTCCAGATTCACCCAGCCAAATAGCTGCGAGAAAAGTACAGATGGTGCTTCTCCAGGCGCCTCAGGAAAATATGTTATTAATATCTAAATAACTTCCCGATACTTTCACTAAATCTCTTCCACCAGTCCAGATGAATTCGTTTGAAGTGGTCCCTTGCCTCATTTCGAAGGCTCTTTTTCCGCCAACTAGGCTTATTTCAGCCTTGTAAATAGCTAATTCCTTAACCACAGACTTATTCCACACACTCATGTCTTACTGTCATTCTCTCAGCATTTGTGGACATAAAACCCGTCCTGTCTCCGGTATATGTGAGTGTATTTAAGAAAATTCTATTAATACCGGTGATTATCGTAGTGTGTGTTAACAGCTGATACCTTTACTTGATACATAGTTTCCAAAACTCAGAGAACATTGCTGCATTATGGTTACGTGCATTTCAAGGAGCTTCGCTGTTAACTCCAACTATTCTATATTTTGCACGCATTTTAATCAACATGTATCTTTACTGCATTTTGTATTCTGGTTAATTCTGTCTCCCAGAAGTTTGCCTCCCTAATATTAATCCATTTCTAGTCTGCTTAATATTGTACATTATTTGTTTTAGCACTGTACAGCAAGAGCTTTAGACAACTTAAACTGTTTTTTTCAGCATGGAACTATGTCAGCCTTGACTAACGCCTTGACTAGCTGTTCCTTGTAATTACAAAATAGCCTGATTAGCTGACACCTTTCTAGCAGCAACTGTCCCTATTATTTCAACTGATCCTACTTACAGCGTTGCTAAATCCTGTCTAGGCTCTGTTTGATTAGATTGGGAACCTGAGGTAATCCCTTGATTTGCTGAAGTGTCTATTGCTTCCTATTAAACATACATTAACAGAGGACAGTTTGTTGGTTTAATCAACAGTTTGTTCTTGATAATTTGACTGATACCACCCCTATTCTGCCCTGATAAGCAATAATGCCCCAGGTGTGAAACCACGTCTTTGTAAACACAACTTTGAGAAACTTCTGACTCTTCAGAAGCCATGCAAGCTGAAACGTCTAGCCAGACTCTCTTACTACTGTGTTTATCACACCTGCAAAGCACATGTAGGTAAAAAACGATAATTATGTAATTATTCGCACCTCCTCACACTGTGGTGCATCTAACTTTTTTTACTTATGTTCCATATGAAGTTACAAACCGCCTCATACATCTCAACCTCTTAATACAAGAGATATGGACAAAGCCTAAAATCAAGGGGGAGGACAAAAGTTCAAAATAGGGACAGCTTTTAAATATTGCTGTTGTAAACTTAGAAAGTTACTGGAATATCAAGATTTGCGTTAGCATGCATTTTCTGGAGGATATGAAGTCTAAAACTCAAAAGTCGGTCATTATTTAGTTACTTCAATCCACAGTGATTTGCCAGAAAACCACAACTTTTATCAGGGGCAGACAAAAAATATAAGGCAAAAATCTACACGTTGCCAAAATCTGGACAGCTGAGAGGTATGAGCCGCCTTAAAGCATGGATTGTGTCAAACCAAAGCAACCTCGTAATTTTCATACTGGATTCATCTAAAGTCAGTGCTACTTCTGGCTATTACAGCGCAGACGCAGCAGCTCTAAGGATTGTGGGATTAGTTTCTAGCATATTCAAGAACAGTTGTACTGGAATAATCTCTTGTTTATTTATTGGCATGCTACTTTGCTGACCAAACTACGTTGTTATATCTTTTTTGCAGTGGTTATGTGTGGTAGATAGAAGGATTACATATAAATGTAATTGTAAATGTAATCCTTCCCGGTTAAAATGTTAAATAAATAAGCGTCCTTAAAATTACAGATACAAAATAATCAACTGCTCGGAACTAGTATTAAAATATCATGCATTTTTTTCTTCCTTGCTCATCTTGTGTAATAATCCTTTTCTTCAGAGGAAGTTCGTAATTCTCCGTTAACTAGAGACTTAAAGCAACTCCTTGCAGAACATAATAGGTCAAAATAAACTAGTTGCAACGCGGTTCCTCCAAGCCAGAGTTCACCCCATTTGTAGCCTTTGTCTTTCCACTGTGCACCGCAAGTTACAGACTCTGGCGTATCTCAAATAATAACAACAATAGTAATAATAACAATAATAAATCTTAACAAGGATTAAAAAGAACCGAGATCTCATGAATTTATGCCGAGGGCTAGCTGAAGTGAGCCGTTTAGAGATGAAAGTGAATAGAAATAAAAGGCTCAGTTTAATCTGTCTTAAAACCCTTCAACTAGCGTTTGTGCTCCAAACCCGGAGTGTGAGGACTGATTGGGGATAAATACATTTCTTTCTTTGCCCCCGGGCTATTACACCCAGCTCCAGCACAACACCCTATTCAACAGACAGAGTTTTCATTACACTTCTAGTAAGTCTTAACATTATTAAATGCCAACCAGATGACACAAAAGAACAGGCGCAGAGTGCAGTCATTCTTTGAGACTTAAAAAAGCGAGCATTTGCAGAGCATAGTGGTGACTTCCCACAAGGAAAGCCACAAATGTAACAAGATGTTTGTCAAAGTTTGCCTAATATTGTTAATTTGAGGAGGGGTAAGTGATTAAAACTTTCAACACGCAGGGATTTTTGCTGAATAGTTCTGTTAGGTTCGATTAGAAAAGCATTTTTCCATCGAAGTTTTATTAATAGCTGTCATATTTTCTGCAGCACCACATAAATTCAAGGTGATGGTTTTCGAAGTTATGTTTTAGGTTCAACCCGCCATATGACAGTATTTTGTCAAGGAATGCGTAAACTGTGGTGTATTTTACTTAAAGCCTCTCCATTAGTAGTGTAGAGATGTAGCCTGTGGAGGTAAACTTTAAATATGTTTAAATCCACTTTACAACTTCGGTGCTTGCATATTAAACCTTTTAGTTTTCTTTGTCACACGTATCTGCTGCTGCGATTCTAAGAACACTGTTTCATTTGTTTCATTTAGACGCAAGACTTTCAATATTATATTTAGTATCAGGAAAAACTATAAAAGGGGCCAAAGTCAAGGACACCTTTAAAACAGTGTTTCTGCTTATATATACATACATACACACACCCCTAGAATTATTTGGTGACTAATAGCATTTTTGTCAAAACTTACATTTATAATAGATTGGGTTAAATCTTTTAAATAAAATTATTTTATAACTTTTCAAACAAGTAGAAAACATAAATTCACACACAAACGTACACAGGTACTGTCTTGCCACTATATTATCGACAGCATGCAAGTCCTACTTGTAACTCAACGCCCTTCTGTAACTTTGCAAGTTTTAACATTTTACTGAAAATATTAATCTGTTCTTAACTTAGACTGTCTGTCTGTCTGTCTTTCAGTCTTTCTGTATTTATGATTACATACAGGTATGGGGGATTACAGGCCAAAAGTAGAAAAGTGCCTTTTTCAGGTTTGATTCTGGAGCACTGCTTGGTTAAGTGACTTGCTCAGACAAACATTGTGTCTTTAGGTAAATGGTGACAGACAATGAAATCTGGCGGTACAAGATAAATTATATATACACAACATAGTGCACATGGATAGGTAGATATACGGACATAGACTGATAGTACCCCAGTCTATGTATAGTACTTAAACCCACTGTAGACGTTATATACAACATGTAATCCCTTGAAAAGATACAGGACAATTTAAGCACACACTGTATTCTTTCTTGTTTTCATTGTAATTCTCAGTCTACTACAAAATGTGTCCATCTAGGATGGGTCCACTATTCCGGTAAGAAATTATATATATATATATATATATATATATATATATATATATATATATATATATATATATATATATATCGCACATCACCAGAATGGGTTAATTTTATCCTAACCGGTCGTGAAATACTCCCCACCCCTTGTTGTACTTGTTATTTAAAACGAAAGCTATCATTATCAGTGGTTCTCAATTTCTAATTCACTTAAGCAATGATAGTTGAAAGCAACCTACGGTAGGACACAAAAGCTTCCATTCCCAAATGAGTGCTGGCCTTTCCCAAAACACAGAGAAACACTTTGCACCTCCAAAGGATATTCTTTGCCAACAGACGGCCCGATAATATTACAAAACTATCTAACAGCAGGGAGTATTGAATAATTCATCTCCTTTGATTTTTTTGCTTTGGCTTTTTGTCCCTATTGGCGGAGTTTTGAATAAGCATGGCCTGGCCGGTCCTTCTTTGAGAGGGAGCTGCTTTTACTGGTCTTCTTTGTAGTTAGGAAATGGGCCTTTAAAACGCCTCAATAGACTCGACTCTTTGTGGGTGAAGTTCATCTTCAAGTTGGGAGTAAAAAGGGACCGATGCCTAAATACCATTCTTTTGTGTAACTTCATTTTCAAACAACGGCAAACATTTCATGGTGTCTTCCATAAAGTTTTTTTTTTCTTTCTTGCAAAAAAACCCCTAAAATACCCCAAAAGAGACGGTCACCAACAGCATTCAAGTTCAGTGCTGTTACGAATACAAGTTAGTGCTAACAACTAACTGCAAACAAGAAGCGCTTAAAATACAAGTTAATCTCTCTCTTCTCTCTCTAGCTATCCAGCTGGCCAGCTACCATCTCTATATATTACTCGTTAGAAATTTCTGGTGTAATACAACAGTCTTCATTTGAAGATTGACAGTAAACTTTGTGCCCTGTGCCGATGATTTTACACTGGACTTAATGCATTCTGTAATGGAATGGAATAGTTGCTTTAGGAACATCGTTTAATAGTAGTTGATAACGGCTACAATAATAAATAAGTAAATAAATAAATGTTTAGATTAGGTGACTGTAGTGTTTTTTTTTTTAGTTTGTTATCTGGAAAATTTCATGTGGTAGTGCTATGAGCTTATTTATGTTCCTTTATATATGTGCCGGGCTCTTGCCATACGCGCTGCGCCATTTCACCAGATTTTTTTTTTTTTTTTGAGAAAAAGAAATATAAAGAAATTTAGAGGGGATACAGTTCACCTATCGACTGATTTAGTTGTTCCTACTTATTTGTTAGTTTTAAGAACTCTTTTCATCCATGACTGAATCTTCTGGAAATAAAAGCTTGCAAGAATCGTTCATTTATCCATTTCGGGACGACCAAATAATTATGGCGTAGCTTTTGAATTAATAAATAATATCGACTTTTATATAAAAATAATAAAGCTGATCAAAAGAGACAATGTGCCATTTATTGCAGTGCTTGAAAATGTCAAAGACTTTGAAGTTCTCATCTGCTTGAAAGTTCTCATCTGCTTGTCTTAACTATCTAAGAAATTACATCCCTTCACACACACACACACACACACACACACACACACACACACACACACACACACACACTTGTTCAACATCCTGTGATCTCAACAGAATTGTCTATAGAATACTTAACAATAAACTGTTTTCCGAGATATAACCTGGCTCAGTATAATAATTTTGTTTCACCTCCTAGGTGAGGCGGGCAGGCAAACGTAGCTGCACTGTAAGAATCCGAGTAGACTTCGTTAGCGGCTGCTCTAATTGATATTGATTGCTAACTGGGTCATCTGTCAACAGCGTTCCAGGGGACTGTTTAGATAGCAAGGAGGGACCTGTCCAACAAATTCATCTGCCCATCTCATAATATATGCCCTCAGTGCTCTATAAATAATTGATCAGTGATGGAGACTGGGACATTCCACTGGATCGGCTTCCCCTTTCCACAGTAAAATATACATATGCTCTAGTTTTATTCAATAAATCATCACGTTTCATAACACTTTTACTGCTAACAGTAGTACTGATTAATATGATAGCAATAACTAGCTTTAGTGAATGCTATATGATTTGTGGAAACATCTAAAACCACAGATGCACTTACAGATTAATTAAGGGTTACACTTGTCTATACGCACATACACGGTAAACACAATACAGAGCATATTAAAATCCTCTATTGTTGTACATTACAAATTCCTGTTATTGATAATAATTGAATTATCCACATAAACTGACCGGTATTAAAAAAACGCGTTGGACTTTACAACACGCGTTGTTTATGAAATTATAATAAATTAATATAAACATTCAGTTACAAAAAATGAATTAGAGGCTTTTACCTTTGTCGCCTAAAATCCCGTCTATGCTGTGCTTTGCTTTCTTTTCTCCATCTTCCTCTTTTTTGTCACAGTCCTCTTCGTCTTCTTTTTTCCCAAACTTAATTCTCAGTACACGGCTGATAGAACTCACTGGAACTCATAAATATATAAAAAAATAATTGGGAGTTATTCTTAAGGCTGTCACGTACATGCAGTATCAGCTTGCACAATTTCATTATTTTTTATAGGTCTGCACGTATGGATATTTTAATAACGTGTAAGTGTTACATATATTAACACAGACACATTTTGTAAACATGCACGAGTATACTACACATGCCTATAGGCTAATTTCTTAAATTTGAGTTTAAGTCTGTCTATACCGCTCAACCCTTTTAGCTCAAGAAATCTAGAAAAGCCAAAAATAATGAAGGGACAAAACCCAAAAATAGGTACTGGTTTTAAGAATTGTTCTTACACACCTACAAAGTTGTTGCAATAACAGGTTTTGCACCAGCATGCATTTTCTGAAGGATATAAAGTCTGAACCTCAAGTGTCTATCATTATTTAGTGATTGCAGTCCTCAGTGATGTTTCAGAAAGTCACAAATTTTATGAGGAACAGACCACAAATATGAGATAAAAATCTGAATATTCTGCAAAATGTGGGCAGCTCAGAGCGTACCTCTCAATCAACTGCAAAGACAAGAAAGCTTGAGGAAGCCAAAAATAATAGGATGCAAAAGCGGAAAATCGGAGACAGATTTTAAATATAACTCATAAACAAACACAGTTGTTAGAATAGCAGGTTTCATGTTAGTATGCATTTTCAGAAGGTTTTGAAGTATGACACTCAAATGTATTTAATTCTTTAACGATTTAATCTTCGCCAATTTGCCAGAAAACCACACATTTTATGACGTAAACGCCAAATATATGAGGCATAAATCTGGTTGTTTTGCGAAAATCTGGATTGTTGAGATGTATGGCTGAGAAGTACGTTGCCATCACTGTATAATACACAACGGTTGCTTTCTAATATTTTGCTAAATTTACTTTCTAACATGCTGCATGATGTCTTCTTGTATTACTGCTGGTTGTATTTACTATTCCTTGAGCCAGGGTAGTAAGTAAAGGGGTCTTAAAACCATCTCACTCCCCAGGTAAAGAAATATAAATAACTGAATAGACATGCGAAGCTGTAAAACAAATAAATAGGCAAAAAAGCTCACTGAAAGTTGCCTTTATACCGGCATAGTTTATCTGCAGTATTTGAATATGAAAGATAACAAAGAAAAGTTATCAGTTCTAGTAAGCACTCAGGGGAAGAGTCGGGGTACATGCAAAACTTTAAATACTGTGTTTATGGTCGTTTAGGTTTGTCTTCCTGTTGCATACGATATATATAAATATATATATATATATATATATATATATATATATATATATATATATATATATATATATATATATATAAACAAACTTCTATTGCAAATATATATATATATATATATATATATATATATATATATATATATATATACATGTATATGAAACTATGGTAAAATGGAATATAATAAATATAAACGCACACACACACACACACACACGCACGCACACACACACCAGAGAGTGACGTGTATGTGTACTATAACATTCCATACAACTCAACCATACCTCTCAACTTCTTTGCTAAAAAAATCTGGACAATGTCAAAAATAATGGGGAGTAGACAAAGGCCCAACAATTCTGGACAACGTTTTAAACATCACTCTAATTCACTTAAAAGGTTAATAGAACAACATGTTTTGCATCGAGCTGCATTTTCTGAACAAGAATGTATTTGGAATTCTAATGCCTCACATAATTGATTGACTGTAATTTTCAATAATTTACGAGAAAATCATAAATGTTATGAGAGACAAGGACAAAAATATAAGGCATTACAGGTGATATCCTACAAACTCGGGGACAGCTAAGAGGCACGCCCCATCCCAACACACACACACACACACACACACACACACACACACACACACACGCACTTACGCACAAATAAAATCAATATTTGCACCACAGGTGCAGATACGCAGGTGCAGTTTCTTCCAAAGAAAATCAAAGCAATCCAGTTCTGATTAACGTCTAGCTCTTTTAAGAAATGAGGTTATCTGTTTTTGATGTATTAAGACTAATAAAGGGAGACCGATTAAAATGTAGCAATGTAAGAACGGCTATGTTTGAGACTGTGTGCGTGTTCATATCCTGGCTGCAAGATGCTTTGCTCACCTGAGGGAACTGTGCTTCGGTCGCAGTGTCCATCCTTGAGAAGTCTGTCCCGTATTTCCCAACTGAACATGCCAGGGTTCTCGCGTTTGTACTCTTCGATTTTCTTTTCCACATCGGGTGTAGCCACCTGCTTTTGGGACCAAAGTATAATGCACAGAGAAAAATACTTTTAATCTAAATTGAGTTTTAATTGATTTTTGGTAATCAGAAATTAAGCGCTAATCCACTTGAACTCCTAACTGCAATAAGCTCTGTAAGCAGTGCCCCCGTAGCAGCTGGCAATGCAGCCAGAACACTTGGAGGTGACTTACCTAGCGTGGGTGTAAACGTGATTAATCACAAAACCCCACTCAGTGACTTTATGCATACGAAATTCAAATAACACGGGTGCAATGTATTACTACAGCTTACATTGATTCCTTTACCTCTATAAATAGTGCACACAGATTGCATAGCAGTAGGTACAATGTATCAAACTATCGACTTTGTACAGTAAAACATTGCCGAAGTAATGGTGCATACTTTGCAAGTGGTATTGCAACGCCTCGTTTTCCAGGTGAACACTTTCTGTATAAAGTACAAAATCTGAAGTAATTGAACTTCAAACTGCTGCACCGCATACCACTCAAAAGTCCCCGATTCCGACTCAAATTTTAGCTCTACCCCTCTTATTCCCTCATAAAACTGGCAACTTCTGGAGAAAAGTGGTGAATTATCCTTAATAAATAATGACAACAATCAGAGACTTTTTTTTACTTCAGAAAGTGTGTGTTAATTCAGATTCTTTATTCTGTCAATGTATTAAGTTAACAGCAGCACTACTGTTTTAAAAGTGCTCCTGATTGCCCCTGATTATTAATGATTTTTCCCTGATTCTGTTGAGAGGTGTCCCTGATTTGTTGACAGCTATTTGCAACGTCTGAAGTTCTGGTTTCAGAAACTAATAGCAAACAGAATTATACTGGCAACTGGGGGTTAAATCATGTGTCTGCAGTTACCTCTTAAATAGAAAAGGCGCATGTGAGATCAAAGGTGATTCACTACAAGAATCGTAGTTATTTAGGCTGTTGAACATTCCATAAGTTAATATAGCATTCTCATTGCATTTACTGCAACGCCATAAGTAAAGGTTGCAGGTGCATTTCATAGTTAACTTTTGAAACAACACATGGAACTCACCCTGGGCTTGCTTCCCCCGATGGCCCCGGGGCGGATCGAACCTGTCTCTTGGTAGCGACAGAGGATTTTGGATACACATCCATGAGAGACCCGGAGCTGACGAGAAATCACGCAGGGTCTGATACCATGATGGGCCATTTCTACGATCTTGTGCCTGATATGGTTCGGAAGTGGCCGTCCATTAATGAATACTCCTCCCAGCTGATTCACTCTTCCTTGACCCAGTGGGGTAGATACTGTTCTCAAGAAAACGTAAAAAAATAATATGATGTTAGAACGATGCTATAATTTAATGATTATTATTTAAGTCACCTCAATGTTTGTTTAGCATTAATAAAGTGGTGACGTGTTTTTAAAGGAAAAGTAAAACAAACAGAATGATGTTGTTTGACTTGTAAAGTTTATTACAGGCTACTGAAGACAATACTTCACTTGTGAATATCTCAACAAATTCTTTAAGCGCAACCCTGATTTATTTAAGCGCATTGAACACAGTGTTTAATTCCATAAAAGGCAAACACTAAGCAGACACGGCAAATTTAAGACGGCCACTTGAAAAAAAAAATCATCCCATTCTTATATATTACCTTTATATTATTTACAGCATTCCAGTACTAAAAAGTTAGTTGAACAACCCTTTTTACAAATGTATTCAAATGAAAGAATTCTAAAATTGCAACACACTCACAAAAGCACATGCATCACACAGACACTCGCGGTGTTTGTAAAAGTATCTAAGTGAGTTAAGAAAACTTTCTTGAAGCAGTGTTGGAAGAAGAAAGTGGCTTGAGAGACTTTTGAAGTTTGTGCCATTTGAGTAGTGCGTTTCAGTGGAATGTGCACTTACAATGTATGAACAGAAATTTAACAAAATATATACATACATACAAGCTAGTTTTAGAGAGCCGCATGCATAATGACCTTCGCCACTTGATAAAACGAAGAACAAAAATATGTGCGCATTCTGGGTTGTATGATATCGTGAAGGGAAATGACAGAAGCTCCCACACTTAGCACTGGCACAGACTTAGATATAAATAAATGCTTCAGCGAACTATCCTGCAACCTTACATAAAACCACCCGGAGTGAATGCATAACACTTAACTTCATATCACTTATAATGCAAGAATGGCCTAACATTTTATTTAGAATACAAGCCCCTCATATATTAACCCATACATTAAAAGAGTTAAAAACGCTAACACACACACACACACACACACACACACACACACACACACACACACACACACACACTCGTCTGCACGACAAAATGCTGCATTTTTTAGCTAGTTATATTGTTACTGCTATTCTCTATTATGCGTAGCAGCTCAGTTGTGGGTATTCATTTAATAAGAATCATGCAACACTAATTCCAAGTCACTTGGTGAACACCCGCTAGTCAAGTCATTAGAGATAGATAGCACTTGAGTGGACAGTTTTGCATTGGAGAGGTCCGACTCTCGCCGCCACTTTCCCTTTTCAATATTCTCAGTCATGTTGTGCAAATATTGTACTAATCCTCTGATCCTTCTCTGTACTGTGTGTTTTACTTTCATTTGCTACAGATAAGTACTTGAGCAAATCCCCGGAGCTTGTGTGTTTTGCTATCTCTGTGGCTTTCCAGTTTTATTTAAAGTACTTGATCACGAATTGTATAAATTGCATTTTAATACATATGCGGTGTTACTTCTCACTGAGACGTGTGGTGCTTAATGAGGTAATGTAGGACATCAGACCCTATTCACAAATTGAAACACTCCGATCTCTATTACTGTGAAAATAAATGACACTTAAGATGTGAAAACCCCAATAGCATATAATTAGCAACTTTCAGCAGCAGAAAAAAAATAAAACCACGTAGAAGTTTACTGTGTGTTAAAAATGGCCTGTGTCGTATCATAAGTATCTGGTTTAACTGATGTCACATTTCCACATATTAGACCATAACTATTGCTTTTTGAGTTCATATTAGGGAAGCTTTTTAGCTCTCATTTTTGAGATACTCAAAACAAAATTATCATAAATGCATATTGTATTTGCAATACACAGCTACAACCACGCAGTATACCCATTTTTGGTTTTAATGAACACTTGTGCCTGAAAAATACTTGTCTGCCATTGCATCTTTTATAAAAGTAACTTAATGCACAACAGGTCCAGGAAGCAGAGGGGAAACAGAAAGTACTACTAGTAACATCCACGACAGAGAGAGAGAGAGAGAAAAGAGAGAGAGAGAGAGAGAAAGACTGAGTGAGACATTGTCTTCTGATAGACTAATTGATCTATATACAGCGTATAGACCCGAAAGCAGTGCCTCCGGAAAGCGATCTGTGGTTAATACTTACCTTCCAGAGGAAATCCAGTTCGGGGATAATTTTGGCCTGGCGCAGGGCGCATCATCCTGGGCATTGTCCCTGGTAAGGCTGCCATTCTGTATTCTTCAGCCAGGTTAAACAAATAAATGATCCTGTCCAGTGAATAAGGTAAGCCCAAAGGTGTAAGCTAAAATCGTTTCTCAAGGAAAATAAAACGGATATATATTGAATAATGCCTAGGACAACAGAGGCTTGTAAACTGAAACCCTCTGCTAAAGAGGGCAAACGATAACTGGAAAGTATCTGTCAGCCTGCTGGAGATGGAGTACAGACAGAGCCACTTGGATCGCGAGTGGCTACTACAAGTTGCCTGTGTTGGAATGTGCTACAGATGGAGTTGGGCAAGTTGAAGTAGTGTCTCGTCTTGCTTTTTAACGAGTCTCTGCTACTTCGGGTGTTAATGTCTGCTTGGAGGCTGGGAGTTGCTCAAGTGGCCAACTTTGGCGCATTAGTGTGGAGGAGGAGAGCTCCCTACGCCCTGATAGGCTATCGGCTGCAGCTTTTTATTCAGCAAGAAGGAAGGGGCATTACTATAGGCAGCTAGACCAATGGCGACAAGAAACTGTCCACTCCACATGAGTAATATATATGTATATTGTTTATTACTCCATGGTATGTTTTGGGTTCAGGTTGCCAATACACATCTCATTATAGCACAAAACAACTGTTTGGTTTCCCGGGGTAAGAGTTGGTTTCTGTCTTTGTGAATATAGGGACTCGGCATGTATCCTTAAAATAGTTATTAAACTCATTCCAGAATAAAATATTACTTTTTATAAACTATATTTGTTGTCTTAATAGTTTCACGTTTCACAGTAACCCATTCCCGGCCATCAAATGCAAAGCCTGTGGGAAGCTTAGTCAGTCTCACTTGCAAGTGCACAATTTCAAATTCA
>NC_056729.1:1622767500-1622770000 GCF_019279795.1 Protopterus annectens
AACAATAGCCAAACGTAGCTTGAATAGTTTCCAAAACATTTTTTAAGTAAACCAAATTAACATTTCGTCAGATGTAAGAGGGGAAGAAGTCAGAGCGCTGGCTGAAATATCAGACGGTTTGCTTGAGAATACAGTAAACACCATTGATTAACGAATTTCCAAATTATTTGCATTTACACTGATTTTTTTTGAGGAGTTTTAGTTGTAACTGTTTCCGCCCTCTTAGCTTATTTATAGGTGTGGCTACCGTTATTAATACGCACTTTCCAGGTCACTGTTTCTTGGAGACACTACAGTATACTCATTTTAAGGTGCTGAGTAAAAAGTGGTTTTAGCCGGCATTCAGTAACTCTGAACAGCCATTTTCCTGTATTCTTACCATCTTTGGAACATATAGCTTGTCTACATCATGACATGTTATTATTTTTAAACTAAACACTCCTTTAAATTCCTTTTTACGTATTTTCGTGTGATTTTCAATATAATACCGCATTTCACAATGTATATGGACTCTGTATCATAGTTATTTGTAAACCTGTCCTTTCTATAAGGACGTGGATTAATCCTAAAAGGGTAGCTTCCTTGAAGTAATGTGGCAACCAGGTCAATAAATAACAATATCGTATTGTATCATTCTGTCCAGCAAGTTAAGAGCCACATCATTTAAATGATTTTTTTATGTATGCGTAAGCATCTCAGCTCTCAACTTACTTCTTCATGAATTTCTGACAAAATAAAAAATAATAGGGGTATAAAGGCTTCAAATCAGATAAGATTTGTAAATGGTACCCGAATTCACTTAGAACGTTAACAGAACAATAGGTTTTGGATTGACATGTATTTTCCGAAGAGTATGGGATTCTAATCACTGCCCTTATAGACTGACTAGCTGCTCATTAGAGATTTAGCAGAAAAACAAAACAAGAATGAAGGGCAGGGCTAAAATATTAGAGAAATCAGTGCGCTCTGTAAAATCAGGGCAGCTGAGAGGCATGGTGGGCGTAAGTAAACCCAGTGAATTTACTATTTTCTGAAATTTCTTGAACGTGCTACACTCTGAACTGATATGTTTACTGATAATTCATAGCCAGAAAAACGTAAACAGCGTGTCTAGTTAATCTACTGTAACACGTTTGCTTGTTTAAATTTTAAAAAATCTGATTGGTTCGTGAAATAAATAAATAAATAAGTAAATAAATAAATAAATAATGCAAAACAAAGAAGTAGGCTAGTAACTAGACACTTAAGCAAGCAAACAGTGGATGGAAATCGAGGGCTGGCATCTAGGCAACTGTATTTCTACTCTCAGCCATATATTCAGTTTTGTGAGACTAGAAGAACATCACTCGGTTGTGTTTAAGTGTGCTTAGGAAGCACACGGAAACGTGCTATGGTGTGATGTGAAAGCTTTGGCTAAAACTTGCTCAATCCCACCCTTTGAGGGACATGCTTTCCTTGCTGTGCTGCTAGTTTTATGCTGCTGTTTCTGTTTTGCTTCTTTTGTGGCCTAGCATTCATGGGTGTGACTATGGACTATGCTTACAATAGTTACAATGTTTTACTTATTTACATCTGCTAAAATCCAATGTAATATTACTCAGCGGTTGCAACGGTCGGGCCTTGTGCGCTTATTCGTTTTTTCTTCTTTCTGTTTGTTACAGTTTTTGTTTTGCACTTTCCAGACATACCCATATCCTGTAGCATCTATATGTATTGCACCTGCATGGTCACATTCCAGAATAACAGAAATGTGCGACCACTTCAGTGGATTAACTAATAAAAGTCAAATAGTAAAAAAACGAAAAGAAAAACATCTCAACAGAGTGGAAAGCAAGAACTGTGATTGTTTTCTTCTCTTATCTGCATATTGCTGAACTATAAAATTCCCTTTCACATAACCCTGTGCTAGCTTGTTTTTCATATTTAAATGCCTGCTGTCACAACGTCGATTGGGCAATTGTATGCAGTGAAAGTACGGAGCTTGATATTGCACTGTCAGACTACAAGCACCTAGATCAAGACATTGGTGGAAATTTAGCATTAAAAGGATAGATGGTTGGTCATCGCTCTCAGCCAATCAGAGACAAATCTCAACAGAATCAGAGACAAATCCAAAAATAATCATGGACAATCAGGGATACTTTTGAAATATTAGCACTATTAACTTGAGATTTTGACAAGATGACAGAATGTGAAATAACATGCTTTTTCTGAATATAAAATAATTTTAACGCTTGTCCACCACTCCTGTTGTGTGTAACGAAAGTGAGGGATAGAAACTAACACGATGTTCTCAGAGTTAAAGATGCACAGCTCACGCACACATACACACACACACACACACACACACACACACACACTGACCCTTGTGAAACAATGCTGCCATACAAGCCTTGGTAGCCACTTTGGAAAATGGTGTCTGTTTTGCTTTCAGTGGCCAATTACAAACATACCTCTCACATGTCCACTTTTTGCCTAATATTTTTGGTCTGTTTCGCAT
>NC_056729.1:1622772500-1622850000 GCF_019279795.1 Protopterus annectens
GACTCTTTGCTCTCTAGCCTGGATGGTGTCTGTTTCCTTTTCTTTTCTAACTTTTTAATCTTTTTTTTTCTATCATTATACGTATAGTAAGGCATAGGAAGGCAAAATGGAGCTCACGCCCAGCAAGGCAGCTTGGGGTGCAGGTAGCCTTCACTCACAACGGCGTGTGAAATTGCCATTTCACCCTTCCACACTTCCTAATTGTTAGGAAAATTATTTGTGAAATTGCTTTCCACCAGGAGAGCTTCGCACGGTTATTTTCGCAGTATTTTTTTATGCACAGACATTCTAAGGCATACAAGCGACTGTCCTACGGTGTCCAGCCCCGAATAGGACAGGGGGCTGATAGACTGAGTAAACAAATAACGTATGTGAATACTGTACTATTTCTAATCCGGCGATATACTATACTACACTATATTAATATCACACGTATAATACGTGCCAGTAAATAATTTATAGCACTATATGTTTACGATTTTTTGGGGAGGTCAACGTTTCATATTAAAGCGGGACAAGTTACAACCTGCAGTAAGGGGGTTGGGATATGCTTTTTATTGCTAATTTATAATTAAGTAAAAATGCGCATACGCTAATTGTATCGATATATATGTATATTCTTTGCAAAGTCAATTAATGAACTGTTTACTGTGGAAGAGTCTTTGGTACCACTTTCCAAGAACTATTTTTGCTGGTCAAGTTTAATGAAACAAAATAATTAATTCCTTTATCCCTGCCAATTTTGTAAGTTTATTTTAATTGTGTGTGTGTGTGTGTGTGTGGGGGGGGTTAATGACAATCCTGGAATGAAATTACTGTTATAGCCTGTTTAGCATAACTTATTTCTAAGTAAAGCAAATGGATATGCATGCCACTTCACCTGTTACACCGCAGAATGATTTATTAAAATTAAAATACAGACCTATTTTATACTGAAGTATTAGGTCATGGTAGGAGTCACGACAGAGAGCGTCATAGCATAAATATAATTAGCCGTTAACATGCATGTTATCTGCTAGTATATTTAAACAAATCTTGTTGCATCAAAAATCTCCTGTAGCTCTCACAATGAAACCAGAGCCTATGCAAGATTTTTTTAGTAAATGTGCGGTAGCACAGGAGGACATCTTATAAACCCTAGTTTCTGGCATTACAGCACTGTCCTTCGGCTTTTCCCGGTTAGGGGTCGCCACAGTAGAACTCCGGTTCGCTAATGATTAGCAGTAGATTTTTACATGCTGGCTTGCTGGGCCTAACGCACAACCTTCAACGAAGGAACGCACATTCACGTATGTCGACACTCAGAAGATGCTCTAACTGAGAATCGAACGTGCAACATCTAACTGTGAGACGACAACGCTACCGCAGCACCACCACCGCAGCGATAAGCCTTAGTTTAACCCTAGTTTCTGACACTATTTGCTTAAATAAGAAAATGTTGTACTACCCCGAATATGATCATAGTGAGTTATCACTTGGGTCTCTGGAAGAAAAGTACCACAATATATGTAAAATTATCAACTTGCATATTGTGAAGAGCAAATATTTAAGAAATATATATTCTTATTTTTAACTACGAAGTCAGAGTGAAACAAAAGAACATAATATCCGTATCAATAAATATACACCAGGAGGGCTGTAGCCGTTTCTTGAATGCTGCCTTGAAGTTGTGCTCATCTGATATTTGATGGCTAGAAACGAAACAGGCAGACAGTTACCTAATCTAGACACCAAGGATAAGAAAGGCAAGCAGGTCTTAGGTATCAGTTATGGGTCGAATGACTGTATGTGAGAGAAAAAAAATAGCAGAGCTTAGGTCTGATGAGGTAAGAACCATTTAAGTAATGGCCTGGGTGATGCTGGGCATTTGTGGGACAGATAGTACACGTTAGTGTCGTACCTCTCAAATGTCCAGATTTTACAGTATGTCCATACTTTTGTCTTATTGTTTTAGTCTGTTCTTCATAAAATCTGTGGTTTTCTGGAAAATCACTGAGAATTAAAGTCACTAAATAATAACATACATTTGAGTTTCAGACTTAATTTCCTTCAGAAAATGTATGCTAACACAAATCATGTTATTCTAGCAATTTTCAACGTTTATAAAAGCAATATGTATGATATGTTCCTATTTCTGGGCCTTTCTACCCCCATTATTTTAAGCTTCTTGTGCTAAGAGGTTGAGAGGTATGACTAGAGGGAGAAATCCATTGGTGGACCATGGTTAGAGATGCTTGTGTATCTTTCTTAGTGATATTCAATGGTGGGTTCTTGCAGAATGGTCAGAAGTAAATTTAGCGATCTTACTAAATTCGTATTCAGTTTAGTGTATTGTAAAGAAAGGATATTTGTAATAATGCTGGATATACAGAACTGGCTGGGAATGAGGTAATGTTTGGGCTATTGAGATTCTAACATAGCCAATCATGCGATTGCACTTCTACTAAGTATGGGGGTGGGGTATTGGTCTGTTGTTAAGGTCAAATTTCAGGTCTTGGTCATATGTAACCTCAGTTATGTTTGCTGACCTAGCACTTGTAGGGTGCTTCTCAGGGGTAACATTTCAAGCAAGAGATAATGGAGTGGGTTTTTGTTACTCAGCGTAAAATAGCATGGTTATGGTTTTGTCAGTGTTGAAACATAGGCCATACATTTATATCTAGTTTCGAAATAAGTTAAATTCATTCAGAAGTTGTGAGGAGACTTCAAGAGGAAATAGCACAGAAATGAACATTCATCTATGTACTAGGTTACTTTAGTAGATTTCAGGAATAGAGAAAGGGTACCCTCTCTGACAGACACCAAGGACAACAGTTGAGTGTTTGCCATTGTATAAAATTGTGTACCCCCACCTCCACCCCAAGCTAGATTGGAAAAGTAATGTGCCACTCCACTGCTTCTAAGGTTGTGACAGTATCTAGTTATACTGTGGGGCATAGAAAGCATTTGATAAGTCTAAGAAGAGGGCTGGTATTTTTTTATATTGCTAAATAAATATTCCTTAAATTTAATGAAGGTGGTATCTGTGGTAGGCCTGGTCGGAAACTATGCCGAGAGATGGAGAGAAAGACAATAATGTTTTGTTAGAGGGTGTAATGACTATATGTGTACCTATATACCCAAACTCTTTGGATGGATGGGGCAGAAACTTTAAGTGGAAGATTGTCCACCCTTCCTTGTGACTGGGGACAGCCCTGACAGATATCAGTAGATTAGGTATGCCTTACTGACTGAACAGCTGACAAATAAAGGTTTTGGATATGTGAGTCCTTCTACACTCGGTAGAAAGGCATAGTTCTCAACCAATCATGGATAAATCTCAACAGAGTAAAGGGCAAACCCAAAATAATCAGGGACATCCGGGGACACTTGTAAAATATTAGTAGAATTAACTAGAGACATTGACAGAATAAGAGAATGTGGATTTATATACATTTTCTGACGTAAAAGAAGTGTCTTAATTATTGTCATTATTTATTAAGTGTAATTTCCCACTTTTTCTCCAGAGGTCATCAGTTTTAGGAGGGATTACGAAGGACAGAGCTAAAATCGTGAGTCAAAATCAGGGATAGTTGAGAAGTATAAAGGTTATCTGGAGAGACCGGTGATGATTTCAGCTTCTTCCTTAATGTGGATATTGATCTGAATTGTAATAGACACAGTATTTTTTCATTACACGACTGGAAACAAATGATGTGTTTTACAGGGTGTTATTTGGCCTCGAAGGGATGGAATAGCGTTTTATCAAGGCACTGAATTATGTGGCCATTTTACAGGAGCCATCTTGAGGAGAACAGTCAGATGGGGGGTGGGGTAGGCTGACTTAGGCCATAGAAGGACTTAGTGAAAGTGTTGGCATGAATCATGGAGTCATCCGTTGAACACGATTTTCCTTAACCTTACTATGTACTTCCCTATATCTGTCCAGGCTGCAAGAAAGTCTGTTAGTTGAACAAAAAATTAAATGGATTAGCTTTATCAAGTTAATGGAACCGGTTTACCGTTGAACTTCCTGCTGTATGCGCAAATGCAACTTTTCTTTAAAATGCAGTTAATTTATATTGCATTCGAGGGATGTCTTTTTCAAGTTAATTTTAATAACACTAAGATTAGAAACAAATTACGTTATTGTAATGAGATGCTATGATGTGGAAACTCGAGAGAAGAATGAAGGACAGTAAATGAACACTTTTTACTTCAAGAAATCTGGTCACGTAAGGAAGAATAGATTTGCATTAAATAATATATAGAACTGGGATAGGGATTCTCTGTTTATTACATACTCTGTTAAAGCCGACGTCCAGAAACAACGATGCTCAAAGTAATGCATTAGGCAAAGAGACGCCAGGATGGAATCAAACCCAGAGCTATAAGACACGACTACTTAACAAATCAGTCACTTAATCGTCTGCGATGAGCTGCTAGATTTTGAAGAAGGCTGCCAGCTGGTGCTCCTCTGCCAATAAAAGTGTGAAAGCAGTACAGTTCCTTTTCCAGCACCATGACCAGAAATATCCACCTTTATGTAGGTCTTAGTAAGGTCGCACAAACGGAGTCAAATGCTTTGCACTGCAGACACACAATTCTAATTCTAGTGAGATCTTTAACGAAGAAATAACATAAATGCTGGTGGTTTGAACATCACGTTTACATGTTTGCGTGTTGTACTTGCGAATGAAAAAAAAATGAATTCGGGAAGGTAAAGCATTGACCGTATCCATTGTTGAACAATAATAAATAAGTAAAGTAGGATCTTAGACACTTGATTTCAACATCACCTGCTTCAGGAAATTTACTCCAATTGAATACATCACCTGCTTTCTTTTTTTCGTTCTTTCTCTCTTTCTCTCTTTCCTTCCTCCCTTCTTTCTTTCATTTCTTTTCTTTTTACGTTTTCATTATAATAAAGTTTGCCAATTGCACCGAGTTACACCTGTTTTTTGGAAGTACCAATGATAATCTATACTAATAACTAAACAAAAATACAAGGCACTTTTCAGTAAAATACTTCTGGTCGATTAAACCTACGGGTGAAACTTCAGACAGTTAAAGTCAACAAAAACAAACGGAAGAACCGTGATTTTTCAACAAAAATAGTAGTGTCCTCTAACCCAGATTAAGTATTAGCCATGAAAGAGTGCACTTGTTGCTTTTTATTGTAGCATGTACTACGCTGTAATACTGCAAAATTAAAGCAGTCCAGTGATGAAAAATTACATACCGAAGGCTTCGATTAAACGAAATCAGTTAGTCAATCAATCAATCCATCTTTGTGCCAGTCAGTCTGTCTGCCATGCTGTCTATCAAGCGTTGAGTGTTTGGGCTCACGGCCGAGTTTGGTACCCTGGAGTTCAAACGATTTTGTGAACCACTCTTTCGCACGCTGACGGTCTGCAAGGCATAAAGTTCTCAACTCTCCATATCCAAAAGTTGGAACACTTTCTCTCACAAAAAGGAACAAATGAGCAAAATGTGGGGCGCTTACTTAACACTTTTTAATAACTTGAGCTAAGAATCTGACGGTCACAGCGTGATTAAGAAGTGTTTCTTCATACTTACAATAAGTTATTTTGATGAATTAACTGTACTGTTTTCACTTATCATTGTTATCTGTTAAAATTAACAACGAATGTGCAAACGATCCTTCCAATGAGGAACAGCGTGTAACATAAAATGAGGAATGGTTCCTGTAATGAGGTACATTAGAAAGGTGGGTTAAAATGCGTCCCTCTTTTGCAGGTGTAATTGTATTGCCGGCTACATCTGGAAGCAAACATAACAGCGAAGCATGGCTGGACCGTGACATGTCCAAATAACACTGCACATTGAGAGAAGTGACCGTATAATATGCGCAGTTCCTAACTGAGGTTATAGGACTTGTTTGTTCATGTGCAACTTGAGACTTGTGTCTGTAAAAACACGAGTATTCATTGGAAAGTTATATGTTGCGCTACATTTCTTTTATTTTCTAGTACCAGCTTAATGGTATTTGGGGAAACCAGAACCCAGTATGTGTTTAGTCACAAGAAAAAAAAATATGGCTGAGACACCCGTCCACGCCAGTACCGCGTTTCACTCATTCATTCTTGCAATACTCACTTTTGCAAGAGAGGCGCGGGTGGGCGTGGGGACGCACGCACGCACACCCCACTTCCCCCAGTCTATCCAACCGATGCATCAGCACCTACAGCATATGTTTTAGGGACGCAAGAGGAAACCCAAGCACCGGGAGCAAACACATAACTGATAATGTCTGACATTATTTTCGAGCGGGTCCTAATTTTCAGTCAGTTACAAATGTGTGTAAATACTACATAGTCAACAACTGAATAAAAACTTAATATATCTGTTAGCAAATACTAGTTACTATAAATGAAGTACCAAGGTGTCCGAGTATACCAGACACTGGAGAAAGAGGAACTGGGTGGCCCGCACAGAGCCAAGGTGCATTACTAACCTCCACAGGCTGGGATAACAAATTATTTGATATATACACAAACAAATGCATAAAGTATGATCTTAGACGTTGTCTGAGTACTAATGTTGATTGGTTTATTCTGCGTTAGGTTAAATGTCAGTTATTTGAATATGCACTATCTGTATTCTAACAAATCATAGAGCTCTGTATGCTCAGCACCCCGTCTGTGTAAAATTTGTTAAATTTACCCACTGATTTCTTAATATGGGCTAAGTTAAGAAAATGATCTGTGGCAAAGCACATATAAACATATGTCACTGGAAGCCAGGTGATATAGAAAGGGGAGCCCTAATCTTCACAAAAACCTGGCACTCAAGTTTATATTCTACTGAGTACAATGTTCTAGCAAATATTACATCCACAACTGTGTAAATGAATGTCTTCAGTAAGAGTAGATTAATAAAATATACATTCAATGGTTTTATAGGGAAAGTGATGCAAACATTTGTTAAGCCCCGGGGGAAACGTGCCAGTTTTTTAACTGTCAGGTGGGTTGGGGGCAGCAAGCACAGGAGTACAAAATTAAAATTTCTGGCTAAACCCCTGCCAATATGGATTATGTGGGCTGCATTACGTTAAGCATTTTAAAGGCTTAGAAATAACGCATAATTTAACTTATATATTTGAAATATGCAATACCGCCAACACAAGTCTTTGGTCTTATAAACGGTTTATCACACCCCAGTCTTCAAATATTTTATGCCACTCTCTTTTGTTAGATGGTTTATAGAATATGATGTCACTTTGCAAACTGCATATTTAAATAAAAGCATGGATGATGGTTAGGCAGAGGAGACAACGTAGAAAACTCACAAAAGCAAACAAACCAACAAACATATATTTTAAAATGTCTGTGTCTGTGTGTTCTTGTTTCTCTGTATATGTGTGAGAATCTTTCCTTTATGTCTGCATGTGTGTGCTTCTATGTGTATGTATGTCTGTGCATGCTTCTTAATGTGTCTGTGTTTAGACATTACATTGTTACATAACTTATACTTTGGATGTAAAATACTTCCTCCAACAACAATTACATGTTTCATCACGTTTGAAACATTAGGCAGAGGAATTACTTTACAATAAAATATGTAAAAAATAAATAATAATGATAATATTAAAAAATACAAAACAATTTAACAGCTAGCCTATTATATAAGTGCAAGAATGCCTTTAAAGTTGTGTGTTACTACTGAAATAATGCCCTTCAAGGAGTGTAGAGGCCCTCCTCCTGTAGCATTGGGCCTCAGAACATCCCCTAGACATGTGATATTTCCACAAAAACACACACCGTGTTGGGTATTATTGCTTGCTAAAATACTGTTTGATCTGGTATAGTTGTACATCTGCATTACTGGAGATTAACAGGAGATTTGATTATTACCTGCAAGGCTTTCCCCTGTGCAATTTTCAATGTTGGTACTAAATAGGATCAACTATAGAATAAACTGTAGAGGAAAAAAAATAATTTACAAAGAATCCCAACAGCTATAAATCATTAAAATAGTTTAGAGACAGTTGTGTCTGTATAATATCAGTTACTGGATGTAACAAGCTGAACTTCAGATTTTATTTGTGATAGCACTGGATAAGTACATGGGTTATCAACAGTTTAATGTGCAGTACCACTTTTTGATTTCTTAAGTTTAACCACTACTGGTTTTAAGAATGAAATCAGTAATACTAAGATAAGAACCAATTAGACATTTAACATCTTTGTGGTTTGGCCTACATTCTGTTTATGACTGGAGAAATATAAGAATAATGAACTGTAAAAATACTAGTCTTTTTTTTCAGTTAATCATATGGACTATATCTTTAACCTTTAGGGGTTGGGGGATATCATAATGGTTAATGTGTTTACGTCTGAGACACTAGTACAGAGTATCAGTCTCACCTTTGAGGGAAATTAGCTAGGTTTAAAATAGCCCATAATGGCAGCTTGTCTGGTACTTACATATAAACCTAGATTGCTATAAGTGGTTTATTCAGAATTCTGGATTTATAGAAATGTATGACACACCTTGAGCATAGGGTATGTAGTTGAGTTTAATGTTAGATTGTAAGCATTTGTAGTGTTTGATTATTAAGATGTTATTGGTATTTAGTGAAATTCAAATTTTGTTTAAATCTAAATGCTAATTGACGAATACTATGCTGGAATATCATATGTTTAACATTTTGTTATGTGTTCCTTGAAAACCTCCATAAAGTTAAAGCTTGATGCATGTTCAACAATTCTGCAGGTGATTCATTGTATTCAAACTAGATCTCAAAGAATCTTATGAAGAAGAATTCCATCCTATTGCATACATTTAGTTGACAACTTAAAACCTTTCAAATCATAACTTAGTAGTTGATGAACACATGGCTTTGCTCCAGATATACCCCCCCTAACAAAGCTAATAATAAAACAATACAGTTTACCTTTATGTTGGTAACTTAAACCCTCTAAATCAAACCCACCTTGCTCTATGCTAGCTATAAAAGAAAGAAAAACAATACAAAATCTGCTGACATGATAGACCAGATTACTTTTTTTAAAACAAACAACTAATGAACAACAGCCACTTTCACACTCAAAGTCCTCCGTCAAATTCTTGTTTTAATAAAGTTAGTCATCTGGTCTATGATGCCAGTGAACTTTTATTGCTTTTTGGATAATTTTGTGAACAAGTGACTTTATTCTTGAATCAACCCCTTCAGTAGTCTATTATGCCTATCTTGCTCTCTACCTATCTTTTCATTTCTCTGTTCTTTGCCTAATAGATAACTTGTACCTCTCTTCTCTCACACCCTTGTTCTACCACACTGTCTACTTCACCTACTCAATTACCCATCTAGCTTTTCAGGCTAACATGCATTTCCTCACTCAATCAATCTAATTCCTCACTCAATCAATAATATTCAGTAGGACTGCCATTAGTTTGAACCTTAAATGAATACTGTTGGAACTTGCCAAAATGTATTGAACTGTCATAATATAGGAAAGTATATACCATCATTCTCTAGAACTGTGAACATTTCTACTTTTGCAACTGACATTCTTTCTTGTGACTTCCTTATGCTTACTGTTTTTCTTGTGTTTATTCACTGTGCAAAAAGCTATCATGCGTTTGGTCTGCATTATGTTTTCAATATTTGTGTAAAAACTTAATGTTATATAATATTTATCTTTTCAAATGTATTTTCTGGGACTTTTCTCCCTGGACCTCCACTAAAAAGGGGAATTTGTCCAGTCTGCCTTTCCTGGTAAACACACGCAATAAATAAATACATGGTTACCAGGAAAGCTAAAGGGATCTCCAGATTTATTGTATTTACATCTGTAGGTATTCATGTGTCATTCTGCATGTTTGTTTGCCAATCTACTGGCATGTTTGTCTGTCTGCATCTATCTATCTATCTATCTATCTATCTATCTATCTATCTATCTATCTATCTATCTCTGTCTTTCTATGTATCTTATTATTTTGCACCATGAGCTGTTGACAACAAAGAGAAGGATATGTTAGTTTGATAGTAAAATGTTATCTAACTAGCTATCTGTTTATATACAAGATAAATCCACTAGGTAAAACTGACCAGAGCATTATATTCTAATAGGTAATAATAATAATAATAATAATAATAATAATGTGTGCAAATATTCCATGGGTCTTGACTCGGACACAAATAAATTTTATGCTAATAGGTAATAATAATAATAATAATAATAATAATAATAATAATGTGTGCAAATATTCCATGGGTCTTGACTCGGACACAAAGAAATTTTATGCTAATAGGTAATAATAATAATAATAATAATAATAATAATAATAATAATGTGTGCAAATATTTCATGGGTCTTGATTCAGACACAAATACATTGTATTCTAATAGGTAATACTAATAATAATAATAATAATAATAATAATGTGTGCAAATAATTCAGTGATGACTATGTTAATGTCTGTGGGAGGGAGAAAAGCAGAAAAAGGGATAAGGTATAATTAAGGAAGACGAGAGCTATCTGGAGCACTTGAACATAATTGATAGGTAATGCATTTTCTTTCTTCAGCTTTTTAACATGTTTGCAAGACACAAAGCATTCCTTCTCAGTAGTGTGGTTGTAAATATATGTAGCATTTTTTCTGTAGTTGAATTAGAATTTCTTGATGTTTTCTTGTACAATTGCAGGGCAGTTACATTTATTTGTCTGACTTTAGGTAATGATTTAGATATATCATGCATACCCAAAAAACAGAAGAAATCAGCGTCCTGCAGATGGCTCTGTTTTGTTGTAAATAACATTGTAGGTCTGAATGCTCAATTTTACATTCTTTTAATTTCATACATTTGGCAAATGTCAACAACATCTTAGATCATGGAATGTCACATGCTTCCTGGCTAGCTATCAGATTCAGAGCAATGAAGGCCTAAGTTGTAAACTAAGTACAAATGTGACTTCTGTTTTGGTTACTGCTAGTTGTATATATGATGTATCAATATTCTAAAGCAAGTTTATAGTCCTCCATCTTTCTTCCCTCAAATGAAATGTCATGTGCTCTGTGACATCTGGTAAAAGTAGATTATAGTAATTTGCTTAATATACACACACACATATATATATATATATATATATATATATATATATATATATATATTGTTTGTTTGTGTCTTTTGGCTTTTCCCGGTTAGGGGTCGCCACAGCAGAACTTTTCCCGGTTAGGGGTTGCCACAGCAGAACTCCGGTCTGCTAATGATTGGCAGTTGATTTTTATGTACCGGCTTGCCAGGCCTGACACACAACCTTCAACGAAGGTACGCCCATTCACGCATGTCTCCACGCAGAAGATGCTCTAGCTGAGAATCGAACCGGACAGCGTCATACCGGATATATATATATATATATATATATATATATATATATATATATATATATATATATATATATACATTTGAAGCAAATGTATCAGAAAAAAATGGAAGTCTATATTGTACTAAGATAGCCCACTACTAATGGGACTATTTATTTATTTAATTAATGCATTTTTATTTATTTATTTATTTGTTCTCAGTACTTCAAACTTTAGTGTGTGTATGCAACAAACTGAAATGTTTCTGATATCTCCGTTAAGATTTATTCAGTGTGCAAATACAGCTTAGCAGATTTTTCTAGTGACAGCAGCTCTACTCTTCACATTTATAAATCTCATTCTCCATTAAGTCAATTGAGATTATGTCATACTGCTATTGAAAGCAGATAATGCATACTGTGAAAAGTCCTGAGCAGTTAATTAGTTTGCAGATTTGCAGTATATTCAGGTTTTAATTTACAACACCAAACTGACTGAAAGCATAGTACAGAATATCAATGTATTAACACGTTTTTATTTGCTTGTACATAATTATGGTTTTAGAAGTGTGCAGAATAAAGTACAGCTGCGTAAAATCTTACCATAATGGTAGAAGTCCTTGCCTTCACTGCTGCAGTATTCATAACATATGGGTTCCCCTGCCACAGAAGCCAGACATCCAGCCAGTCTACTAAAGACTCCTGTTATTTTAAAGGTACACCAAAACGTCAACAAACACTCCCTGCATAACAAAGGGCATAAAGGTGATGTTCAGGCCTACCAAAAACAGAACTGATTGCCCCAGGAGGAGCACCAGTCCAAGGAATCCAAGAGGTAATGTGCACATCCAGGAAGGTAAAGAACTATGGGTATGGAGAAAGGGAGTGAATACTGCAGCAGTGAAGGCAAGGACATCTACCATTATGGTAAGATCTTACACAACTTTACTATGTCCTTGCATTCAGTGCTGCAGTATTCAAAATATAAGGGGGAGGGCCAAAGCCCAAGAGGAAACTTTAAAGGAGGAAGGGGCAGAAGAGTCCTCTAAAATGTCATGAAGAATTGAACTAGTTCTGGAGAAACCATCCAACTTGTAGTGCTTGGAAAAGGTATGCACAGAAGTCCGGGTAGTTGCTTCAAGAATATAATTAGTATCTAAAGCTTTGAAAAAAGCACCAGAAGAAGCCACAGCTCTAATAGAATGAGCCTTAATTGAAAAAGGAAGGCTGTTGCCATGAAATGTGTAACAAAAGGAAATAGCCTTAGAAATCCAAGACAAAATAGTTTGCTTGGATACAGCAAGTCACAAAGATCTAGGATGAAAAGAAACAAATAGCTGATCACATTTTCTAATAGCCTTAGTCGTATCCAAATAAGCCCTAAGTTGTCTATGCACATCCAAAGTATGCAGCACCCTCTCACTCTCAGTTTGTGGAGAGGGGAAAAAAGTAGGCAGATTAATAAACTGATTAAGTGACATTTCATTAACCACCTTTGGCATAAAACAAGGGTTAGTGTGCAAGGACACTCTGTCCTCGTGAAAAATCAAAAAAGGAGGACAAGCCATAAGGGCCTGCAACTCAGACACTTGTCTGGCAGAAGCAAGTGCTAACAAAAGAACAGTCTTCTAGTAACAATGTTGCAAGGAAGCTGAAGGAGCAAGGTCAAAAGGAGCCTGAGTCAACTTCTTCAAAACAAAATTAAGATCCCAGGGAAAAGGAACAGGCTTCTGGGATGTCTAATATTAAGGATACTTTTATGAAACTGTTTCACCTCAAATCTAGCAACTAAGGGAGGAGAAAAAGGCAGACAAGTAGAGATACCTGATAGGTGGTCTTTAATAGAAGAATAGGCCAAACCAGCATTGAGCAACTCACACAAATAAGAGAGAATCAAAGGCGCATCCACAGTAAGTGGGTCCAGGTTACAAGAGAGACACCAAAGAGAAAACCTCTTCCATTTGGATAAGTAGGATTTCCT
The DNA here is from genome assembly GCF_019279795.1 of Protopterus annectens. Taxonomy (NCBI): domain Eukaryota; kingdom Metazoa; phylum Chordata; order Ceratodontiformes; family Protopteridae; genus Protopterus; species Protopterus annectens. Next base: position 1,622,785,794 of record NC_056729.1, read on the forward strand.
AATCATATGTTTCCTGGCCTCCTGCAGGACTTGCAGCACATCTTCAGAAAAAAGTGTCTATGAAAATATCAAAATCCTATCACCCACAGTGTCAGTTTAAGAATGGACAGGTGGGGATGGATAAGAGATCCCTTGTCCTGTGTGAGTAGATTCACCCTTTGAGGTAACTTGTGATGATTACCCCTGGCTAGATGCAGAAGAAGAGGGAACCACTACTGTCACAGCCAAAAGAGAGTCACTAACAAGTTTTTGGGAGCATCATGTTGAATTTTGAACAGGACCTTCGGAATGAGAGGAAGTGGAGGGAATGCATAAAGAAGCATCCCCTTCCAAGAGAATGAGAGGGCATCCACCTTCCATACCACAAGACCTAGGATTCTGGCACAAAACAGAGGAAAGTGTCTGTTCAGAGGAGTGGCAAAAGATCCAGTTGAGGAGTACCCCACTGGTGGAGAATGTCCAGAAACACATCCCTGTGAAGCATCAATTTGTGGGACTGAGTTAAGGACCTTTCAGAGTGTCTGCCACAATGTTCTGACTAGAAGGGATATAAACTGCCTGAAGAGTCACTTGACACTTGACAGTAAGATCCCATACCAGAAGTGCCAACTGGCAAAGATGATAAGATCTAATTTCTCCCTGCTTGTTGATATACCACATTACTGTTGTGTTGTCTGTGAAAACCTTGACAGGCCCAGGAGAAAGAAGAGACTGAAAGGCCTGAAGAGCCAGCAGAAGAGCTCTTATCTCTTTGACACTGATGTGCTCCTACTGACAAGGTGATGACACTGATGTGCTCCTACTGACAAGGGGATCACACCACCCTGTACCTTTAGGGAGCCAAATGTCACTCCCCATCCTGTGTCTGAAGTGACCGTGAACAATTCCTCAGAGGAAAGAAGGGAGTGAAAAGTGATCCCTGGATTCACAGACAACCGCTGAATCTACCAGTGAAGTTTCTGTCTGAGACAAGGAAGAAGAGGAACTACAAATTCTAGAGGATGAGCATGTTGAAGCCACACTGACTTTAGAAACCACTGAAACTTTCTCATATGAAGTTTGGCCAGAGAGAGTATTGGAGTACTGGATACCATGAAACCCAGAACTCTCAGAAACACCCTGATGGTAATGGAAGCCAGAAGAAGACTGTGGAAGAAAGAAAGAAATGAGAATTAAGGCTTTGGAGGGGGCAGGGATGCAAGGACTGGCACCATCTGAATCCTGCAACCCAGAAAAACATGATCATGAGAAGCAGTCAGGGAGGTCTTTTTGAAATTTATAGTGAACTCCAGGCTCTGAAGAATGGAGAAGGTAAAATGAATATTTTGCAAAAGGGTGGACACCTGAATCAATAGGTCATCCAAATAAGGAACAATTTGGATCCTTTGAAGCCTGAAATAAACAATCACAGGAGCAAGGCATTTGGTAAACACCTTTGGGGCAGTAGAAAGGCCTAAGGGCAAAGCAGAGAAATGAAAATGCCAGGAAGCAACAGAAAAACATAAAACCTTCCTGAAAAGAGGATGGATCAGAATATGAATATAAGAATCATTGAGATCCAGAGACACTATATAGGACTGAGGGAGCAAGAGAGGAAACATAATCTGAAGGGACAACATTCAAAACGAGGGCACCTTTAGTGTTTAGGTGAGAGAGGTCTGGAACAGGTCTCCAGGTGCCCTCTTTTCTGGACACTAGAAACAGTCTGGAGTAGAACCCCTTCCCCCTTTGGGACACAGACACCTCTTAAATAGTACCTCTGAGACAAAGCATCTTGAAGAACCTCTGGTAAAAAAGGAAGTTGTTCCAGAGGAGGTTGAGGAATGCCCATAAAAGGACAGAATTTCCACACCATGAAGTACCCTTGATAAATAATCAACAGAACCCAAGAATCCTAAGTGATCTGAAGCCAAACCTGAAGAGAAAGAGAAAGGTGAACAGAAAGAGGAATGTGGCTGGAAAGAGATGTATAGTCACACATTGCCTGGTTTGTCCAGAAAGGAAGGCTTCAGAGTCCCTGAAAACTGAGTAGCCTTAGCAAGAGGAGCTCGTTTGTCACTCTTTTTACCTCCAGTAGAAGGACGAGCTTGCTGGCAAACAAAGGCAGGCTTAGCAGGATAGTTTCTCTGAAATTTAGGTACAGGAGAAACAAACACATGTTTAAGTTCCTGTAAGGCCTTGCCCTTAAACAAACCAGCAGCCACTTCCCCAAACAAAATTTAAGAATCCAGAAGAGCATCCATCAACTTAGCTTTAATATCATCAGGTTGAAGCCTAAGCCAAGAATTACTCCTCATAATTGAACCAAAAACAGCAGCCCTAGATGAGACATCTGTCCCATTATAACTACATTTAATAGCATAATGAACAACTTGAGAGGAAGTCCCTAACAAAGAAATAACATAAGTTTTACCCTCAGAATCTGGAAAATCAGAAATAAGTTGACAGGCTTGAGAAAGAAGAGCCAACACATACCTAGACATAGGGGTCTGATAATTAATAGCCCTAAAAGTAAAGGTAGCAGAAGTGTAAATCTTTTTACCCAGCCTGTCCATAGTTCTGCTGTCCTTATTAGAAGGCAATAATTTGGGCGAAGGAAGTAATTGAGATGGCTTATCAGAGGTTACAGACACTACCAAAGGGTCAGCAGCAGGACGTGTATATAAAAAAGTACCAATCATCAGGAATTCTATAAAACCTGCCAGGCTTCTTGGGAGCAGGAGGGAGAGAATCAAGCACATGAGAGGCATTGGAGAAAGCATCCAGTAAAGCTGCCAAAAGAGGAGGAATAGCCGCAGGAGATTCCAACTGCAGCAACTCATAGTACATTTTATGGATATCAGAGACCTGAGTATAAGCCCACTTGAAAAAAAATCCATCATCCTAGATAATGTGTCACCAAAGGAAATTTTCTCAGAAGGAACATCAGGACTAATAGATTGCTCCTCTGACCCATAGTCCAAAGGAGGAGGAATTTGAGTAGAATAAGTTAGGGCTTCGTCAGTAGAATCCAACTCATCTGCAGAAGAATCCTGGTCTCTAGGCCTTTTAAGAGGAGTAGAGGAGCAAGGAGGAGCAGGAACTGAACCCCCATGGGGAGGCTTTAAGGACATTAAGGCAGAAAATAACCCTTGAGTAAAAGCTTGCCACTCACTTTGAGGATCCCTAGAAGCAGAAGAAACATATTTAATTTTTTGTTTCTTTTTTAAGGGAATTTCTGATAAGGCTCAGACCCAGGATGACAGTCAAGAACCATAGCAGGAACGTTTTCTCCAACCAACACCTCAGGAACTCCCCTAGGCCCCTCTGAAAAAATCAACTGTGGTTACCTCTGAACATCTAAGATGGAAGCCTGCAAAGCCTCTTCGGACGTGCTGCCAGCTGGATCTTCACCGGCCTCCAACACAGTTGTGGCAGAGAAATCCGATAACACAGTTGGACAAGACTCCAAGTTCATAATGACCTCCAGAGAAACATCTGCAGAGGCTGGACAGTGCAAGATTCTGGACGTACCTTTTTCACCTTCCTCTTCCCTAAAGGCTGACCCTCAGGGAGGGAGATTCCTTCCATTGTGTCTTTAGTGAGTAGCTTAAGTCACTGGTTCTCAAGATACAAGTAAAGGGAAGAAAGCCTACTGTGAAGGGTTTTTGGGACAAATGCCTGACAAACAGAAAAAGATGTATGGTAATGAGAAGCACCTAGGCAAAAAAGACACTTATTGTGGTGGTCTGTATGGGGAATCTGTCTCCCACACTGGCATTTACCCTTCCTGGGTGACATTAACCCCAAGAAACACAAAAACAAGAAAAAATAAAATAAAATCCCTAATGGGACACATCTTGCAAAATAGACATAGTTAGTCAGTGGAGAACGAAAATACGTTCAACTGTCAGAAAACAGATGCAGGTAAACAGACCAACAGTGTAAAAGATACGTTTAGACTGGGGGCAAAGAAGTTCACGTTTTGGTAGGTCTGAATGTCACATGTATGCCCTATGTTACACAGGGAGCATTTGGTGACATTTGGCGTACCTTTAAAATAACAGGAGTCTTTAGCAGAATGTCCGGACATCAGGCTTCCGTGGCAGGGAAACTCATATGTTTTGAAAACTGCAGCAGTACTTGTAAGGATATCATTGTATTGCTATAGCTTTTATTTACTAGCATATAATGATGAGTTTGGAAATGTACTCCTTTGAGTGTGCTGGTATTAGACCTACTGACCATAGATCTCAGAGAATGGAGTTTTTACACTGAGATAGAGATTTGAAACCTCAAACAAATTGAAAATGTTGTAAAGAACCTCATGGGACCACCATGGCTTTGATGTACTAATGTCTGTATAAGGGAGGATACAGGTGATGCAACTCTATGCCCAGCTGCTTGGTTAGTTCTAAGCTGCATGTTGCACTTAGAGAAAGCAGACTCACACAGAGGCATCCATAAATGGATGTAGACAGGCTCTGATTAGGTGGGTGGATATTCAAGCAAAAAGATGTACTGATAGGAAGATGTACATATGGGAGCAGATAGATTAATGTATTTATTTATACTCTGCAGCGGTAGATTTTTGTAGGGGTACTGACTGCTGTCAAACTGATATTTGCTGAACTGGAGGTGAATTCCACAGTTCATCATGGATTTTAAAACAAGACTGCAACAGCAGCTAACTCAGTAATTTACAATTCATGTCTGAAATCAGTTTTGCTCAGTCTAAACATCCATAGTGAATAATAATCATGCTCAGCAATCATAAGTGTTTGTAATACATTCCTTTATTCAGTGAGTAGGAGAATGTAAAATTTGCAAACTATCCAACTGCATTTCATTGCTTTGGTACAAATATACCCTGGTTTGTTGAAAGCTGCACACACTGAATGATGTATTTGTGCAATATGTTGTCACAGTGAAATGTTTGGTCACTTGAAGATGGCGATTATAAACATTTGTAATGGCACTGTGTAAGTTCCATACTGTTCCAAAAAGTCACATACTGCAGATTAACATAAAATACTAAAATATGCAAAATGGTGAAAAAGAAGCACAAATGAGTTATATGGTACACTACAGCAGATATTGCATGGCATATCACAGCATACAATATATTTTACATTTATTGTCTGTATTTTGTAATCTGACAAACCAATTAAGTAAAAGTGACCATTTTCTGGGGAACTCAGAAGCACTTTCACATTTTGTAACTACTGACTTACTGAGAGTTGCATAGCTTGAAAATGGAGACAAGTCCTACAAGATGATCCTTGGAAGCAGCTCCTAGCCTCAGCCCTTTGCACCAAACTGTGAAACAGTGATATACAGCTAGAATTGAGCTAAAGGCTAGGCAGGTGCACTTTTAAAGGTAAGGGTGAAGAAAAATTAAAAAGAAGCAGAAGCAGGTGGTGGTAGGGGGATAGTGAAAAATAAAGAAATCTGAAAACAAGCAATAAGAAATATGAAGTTAATAAATTATAAAATAGAACTATACAATCTACAGAAAAAAAAAACAACATAGCATAACAGGAAAACAAGTAATTCCTATCAACATGTTGGCAAATAAGCCTTGTGACCATACTGTTAAAACAACATAAACATGCTACAGTAAAGGGCTAAAACATCATACTTAATGTAGTGCATGGTGAAAAATCTATGCAAGTATGCAGTGGTATTAAATAACACTCAGATATGCATCAGTTTTATACAGGCATGTTGTTTCATATTGTGGCAACTCGGGTGACAGCAATGCATATTCCTTCTTTTAAGGTACACTGATACACATGGATTTCCACATATTAATTTGTGGGGCCTGATTTTCCTTGCTGGTGGTTCCTCTATGCTACATCCCTGTAGTTATGGTCCTGCTTTAAAATGTGCACTTAGGATATGTCAGTAACAGTGGTCATTGCCCTACGTTAAAATGTGCAGTTACAGCATGTCAACAACAGTGGTTGTGGCTCTGGGTTAAAATGTCTACTTACAGCATATCAACAACAGTGGTTGTGGCTCTACATTAAACTGTGCAGTTATAGCATTTCAACAACAGTGGTTGTGGCCCTGGGTTAAAATGTCTACTTACATAATGTCAACAACAGTGGTTGTGGCCCTATGTTAAAATGAGCAGTTACAGCATGTCAACAAAAGTGGTTGTGGTGCTGGGTTAAAATGAGTACTTACATACTGTCAGCAATAGTGGTCATTTCCCTATGTTAAAATGTGCACTTACAGCATTACAGCATGTCAACAACAGTGGTTGTGTCTCTAAGTTAAAATATGTACTTACAGCATATCAACAACAGTGGCTGTGGTCCTGGGTTAAAATGAGAACTTACAGCATGTCAACAACAATGGTTATGGTGCTGGGTTAAAATGTATACTTACATAATGTCAGCAACAGTGGTTGTGGCCCTGGGTTAAAATGTGCACTTACAGTGTGTCAGTTACAGTGGATGTGGCCCTGGGTTAAAATGTGCACTTACAGCATGTCAACAAAAGTGGTTGTAGTGCTGGGTTGAAATGTGTCCTTACATAATGTCAGCAGCAATGGTTGTGGCCCTGGGTTAAAATGTGCACTTACAGTGTGTCAACTGCACTGGTTGTGGCCCTCAGTTAAAAGGTATACTTACAGCCTATCAACAATAGTGGGTGTGGCCCTGGGTTAAAATATGCACTTACAGCATGTCAACAAAAGTGGTTGTGGTGCTGGGTTAAAATGTGTACTTACAAAATGTCAACTAAAGTGGTTGTGTCCTTGGGTTAAAATGTGCATCTACAACCTACCAACAACAGTTGGTGTGACCCTGGATAAATTGTGCACGTGCAGCATGTCAACAAAAGTGGTTGTGGTGCTGGGTTAAAATGTTAACTTACAGAATGTCAGCAACAGTGGGTGTGGCCCTGGCTTAAAATGTGCATTTACAGCATGTCAAAAACAGTGGTTGTGCCTTTGGGTTAAAACTTGCACTTACAGCATGTCAGCAACAGTGGTTGTGGCCCTGGATTAAAAGGAGCAAAGAAACAGTTTTATATAGCATGTAGTCCAATTCCTCATAAGATGACATATACCAGATTCCTGCATAGTACACCCATGTAGTAAACACATTTTACAAAATGATCAGAATGGGGCACCTGCTACTACAGAAAATGCTCCCAGAAATGTGCATGTACATAAATAAAAACAGACAGGAGATATACCTGTATAAACAGTAGACTACAGTGTGAGATAGATAAATAGAGAGACAGAGACAGATAAAGCTGTGGTCATGTGGGAATACTCACAGAAGTAGAAACATGCAGCAAGATATCCTTGCCTTATGACTACTAGCTACTAACAAGTTTTATCTTGCAGTCATAGCTTTGATTCCATTTGTATGACTTTTGAGCAAGCCACTTAACCAGATAGTGCCCCTTCAAAGAGGCACTGGTGCCTAAAGTGTTTACCTGTTTAAATAATAAGTAACAATAAATAAATAAAAATAAAGAGACAGAGGCACACAAGAGAAAAACTGGAAAGGAAATACAAACATAAAAAGTGTAGTACTCCACCATAGGTTCCTCAAAATCCAGCGAAAGCAGTCTAATGAGGAAGACACACGTCAGTATGCTAGTAATGTTTGCAATATGCACAATGTCATTTAGAAGCCATCAAACATGTGTATTATTTTTACATAGTATTATAGGTAACAACAAATGTCAGCTGCTCCTCAGCATGTGACCTTGAAACAAAATGAAAATTGGCTATGGGTACACACTATAGGTATGAATCATCATCCCCTTTTTTCCCATTTTTCTTCATGGGGAGGGGGTGTCATGTCAACTGTCGCCATCTCTGTCTATTCAATGCCACTCTCCGGGCTTCTTCAACACTCATACCTGACTATCACAGGTCTTTTCTCACACAACACATTCACCTCTTTGGTGGATGCTCTCATTTCGTCTTGCCTTCTTCCTGTCTGTCCCAAATTTTCTTCACTAGATTGTCTTCTACTTTTCTGCACATGTGCCTGCACCACCATAACCTGTTATCTTTGATCACTTAAGAGCATTTTTTATGAATAGGAAATAATAATTAAAACCTGACATTTCGACTAGAGTTTTTTTTTTCAGAAAGCAATGATTTTATATACTATTATCAACATTAATATGGGCAGGTATGCTTTGATGTACTGAAGGTAAATATATTGAACACAGTTTGCTGAGGACAATTTTGTCACAAAATGGTCAATTGTTACTATGTAATTAACTAATTCTTAGAAGATTTCTAATATTCCTCCTGCACAATCTGTTGTTGTGTTTCTGCTGCTGTACTCCTAATCTCCAAACAGATTTCCTCCAAGGTCATGCCATCTCAAATAAAATGGGATTGTTTCCTTTTTCTCTGAGTTGGTGTGACCTTAGAGATAATTTGTTGTCATTCATTTACTATGTGGTCAGCCAGAACAGTGGTATAGTGTGACTGGTCAGTCAAGATTAGATAATCCTGATTTAAATATATTCTAGTAGGCCTCTGCAGTATGCCAGATCAATTCCCCTAGTTAATTGCCTGGAAATGATAGCAGAATGTTCAGATTTTCTAACTAATGGTACTTGGATAAGACAGACCTGTTGTGCTCTTTATGGGCTGCTGGCAAGACAAACCTGAAAATTAATCTGGATACAGTTTCCATGGTATAGATGTACTTATTGGAAGAAGCTGCTGTAACTGACAGTCTTCCTCTGCACAAATGTTTCTTTAAAAATAAAAAAGTGTTATTCTGTACCACATCAAGTAGCTAATGCTCCTCCCACCCATTAAATATAGTCTTCACTTTGGTACATATTTCTGTAAACTTAAAATAAAAATTTCATGTCCACTCTATATAATGAAGAGTATATGAGTTTCTCCTTCACTCATATCAAAAGCAGCTGATACACCTTCTCAATGATTAATAGCTGGGACCCTGTTCATTCTCCAGACACACATGCTCCTATAAACACCTGCAAAGCATACTTAATCTCAGCTGTGGCCCATACCCAGTTATTTTGGAAAGTATAAAGAGGTATAAATGGATATCCATCGGCAACAGCATACAGAAATTTCCATAAGATAAAAACACAAACAGTAATTTGCCAGTGAGGACAAGCAGGTGGTTATTTATTATTTACTTATTTGTTAATTAAGTAAACCACTACTTACAACTAAGTGTGTTGCTTAGTATCCCATTGGAGGCAAATGGAATGCATAAAGAATCAAACTCATGACAACAGAATGAAGCTTGTTAGTGACTCACAACTTTACTGATCTGTGCTAAACTGTCAGCCACTTAGGTAGGGTTGGTAATAGATCAGGGACTCCCCCTCCTCCAACCATGCTGCTATTCCCTCACCTGGCTGTCTCTTTCAAATTACATTAAAATAATATTTACATTTTCAATGTACATATTATTTTTATTCTTCATGTTTATAATGAGCACATGGATTTAGAGATAATTAAATAAAGTTTCAAATTTTGAAGAAAGAACATAGAGGGCCATTTGCTAAACACAATAAAGAAAACCTTTCCGAAAGAAACTTGTTTAGTTTCCTTCCTGACTGGACCATAAATAACAATTATAAGTGTTTATAAATTTTGAAAGGTCAGAAGATTTCCAAATCTGTTGTGAAGTTGAAATGGGGACAAACAGCAAGATCCCTAGTACAAATTAAAACAAATAAATAAAATAAAAACATTGAAGTGAAGTGGTACAGTCTACTCATATTCAGCATGCTAGAATTTTCTTACTGAAGAATGTAAATTTAAGAAGTGTTCTTGTCCTTTCAAAGAAATGGGATTTCCTTGGCTATTTACTTTTTATCACATATACTTACCAATTTACCCTGAGCACTTGTTATTGTAATACTGACTCAATCCTGACTTTTAAATGTGAAAATTCACCTTTAAAATCTGTTACAACAAATGATAAAGATGGATGACGTCTTCCTAAAAGATGTTTTGCGGTGTACTGCTGATGATCTGTTTACCAATACCAAACCACAAAGGGGACCAAAAGCTGTAGGTGTACCTAAACATTGGCCCCCTTCTCTGAGGTCCAGTATTGCTCTGTAGGTACCATTTACTGGCAGCACTTTACAAAGGGAATCACAAGCTGACAGCATGGATATAAATGCTCACAAAAATACACTATTAAAAGGTTAAATAAAATGCAAAACATTGCAGTATTATAACATTTGCCTAAAAATTACAATACAGCCATTACCCATCTTCAAGCTGGCACTATAGTTAGCTATCAAGGAACCTTGGTCAGCAAATCCCTCTCCTTTGACCACTATGTAAAATCAGTTGTCAGAAAATCCTTCTATCGAGCCCAACTGATACCAAAAGGCATCTCATCTAAGTCAATATCACCCCTGTATACTCACCTTATATTTAGATCAAGTATAGAGTACAATATCCCCTTCAGTATGTACCTAGCCAGACATATCATGCAGATGGAAAGGCCGTAGATGTTTCTAACTAAAAATATTACTAGTCTAAAGATCCTTAGTTACCAATACAGGCTTAAAGCTCTGTCCCTATATACTATCCCTTATAGACTCCTACCTGGAGATCTATGTATTGTATTCTGGGCTGCTAAGGACCCAACCCTCCTTGTCTCTAGCATCTACACAATAAGATTTAAATCTCCACCTAATATAACTAGAACATGTTGGTGGAACATATATATTACCCCGCATTTACCCCATTTCTGGGACAGATTATCTTAACATGAAAAAGAGAGAGACACTCTCACATCATTCAAGATGAACGTTGACAATTAGTTGGGGACCCACACATTCATTTCCTGCCTATTTGTTTTGTCCTTTTGAAAGTGGGAGGTACACAATATGGATATTAGCAATGCATAAGTGGTCTATAGCTTTACTTGCCTTGTAACTCCTGTGGCACTATATTCCTGTTATTTGTACAAGTCATTAAATATCTGCAGCACTGAGAGGTGTAGGTATATCCAGAAAATGGAGGCTAAAACCGCAATATCAACCTTTTCCTGTCAGCATACAAACAAACACACACACACACACACACACACACACACACACACACACACACACACACACACACACATTTATTTCACATTTGTTAACTGAGAAAGTCTGACTTGGAACAAAGCCAATTTTCAACAGAGGCCCAGGGAGAAACACTCCAGACACATGTCTTTGTGACATGGGAGGAAACTGAAGCACCTGGAGGAAACCCACACTAATGCAGGGAGGATATGCAGACTCTGTACAGAAGGCATCCCAGCCAAGAACTGAACCAGTGAACCTCTTGTTGTGAGGCAACAATGCTACCGCTGCACCACTGCACCATCCAGTTTCTGAAAACTGCACCCATAAAAGCATCACCTCTACCTCAAGGAGCCATAAATTCAATAAAACCATAACCCCCAGATAATATAGTAGTAACATATTTCACAGACATCCTATTGAGCATGGAAGATGTTTAACCTAAATGAGGCAGTTCTCAGTGCAGAAATAGGACTATGAAACATGTAACAGAATCACCTGCAGATAGTCTTACTCCATCCACTTTAATTCCACAGAGAAATTCAGTAATAAAGTATCCCGTCCTTGCTGACTGTCAGCAGTGGGTCTTTGTCTCACATGCACAAGGTAAAAGGTTCGATCCTGACCTCTGGGCAATGGTTGTTTGGAGTTTGCATCTTTTCCCTGTGGGGTTCCACAATAAACACTGAGTGTTTCTATCTCAAAGTCTCCAATGGAGATGTGAATGGAGAATGGAGCTGTGAGCTGCAGCACAGACTTTACATGTTGCCATTTGGGGGATGAGTTGCACAGCCCAATCACTTTGAGCATTTACTGTGGTGAGCAGTATCCTCAAGATAAGAGATGTCAGACAACAGCCTGTGCACCATGGCAGGTCTAGTCACTCAAATGTGTAAAAGATGGCTCTAAGTGATTCAGTCATGTTACTAATGTTACATTGGCATGGGTATTTGAGGTGATAAGTGGGTTGAGGATTCAGCCTACTCTGACTTATGCCAGGGACTCATTCCAATGATGGGAGGGGTGTAAATGCCCGTATTGGCCAAGTCAGTCTGTGCCCACTATAAATCCCAGCAGCCCTTGATCAATAAGCTATTGGCCATCTGGGGTCCAGTTGCCCAGCTTGGGTTACCGAGATAACTCTGTTGCATGAAAGCTGGACATAAAACCAATCAATCTGCCAAACATGAACTAAGAAATGCCACACTCAATGTAGGTTCACTGACAGGATGTATCTTGAAGTGGATAACATGATAGTGAGGAGGAGGATGGACACTGTATATATCCAGGAGAAAAGATGGGAGGGCAGTCCAGTGAAGTCACTTAGCTTGGGATCCATTACTCTGGAGGAGGACAGGCTAGAAATTTTGTGGTGAGGGAGAGGCTTCAGAAGACAATGAGGGATGTCATCAGAATTAGTGACAGACTCATGGCAGTCAGACTCCAGCCTAATGATAGAGCAGTATTCATAATCTCAGTTTCTGCCCCACAGCAGGGTTGTGATACTGAGGAAAAGAGTGCATTCAATACAATGGTGACTTGAATGCACATATTATGACAGACACAACAGGATATGAGAACTTTCTGAGTCCACATGAGTGGGGCAACAGGAATAAAGAAGGAGAGTCCACTCTAGGCTGCTATCTGGCAAATGGCTTGATAGCAGTTAACACATGTGTCGCTCACCAGGTCTGGATAAAACAAGCGAGCATCATGGATTCTTGTTCAAGCAGCTTTATTCTACATCCTCCCTCTTTGAGAAAATAAGTTTGGCATTGTCACTGATAGTAATGAATATGCAATTTACATAGAAATGATTTTCATCATGTAATTATACAAAGCTAGATACATATATACAACTACATCCAAGTTGCTATGCATTTCACACTAGATTTTGAAATGTGACCATATCGTGTCACATAAAATTTGGGATCTGGCTTAGCAACTGGGATTGTCTCTGCTGACTGTTCAATCTTAGGAACACTAGAATCTTCTGCTGGAACAGTATCAGAAGTCAAGACACATTCTGGCACAGGAATATAATCTGGATTGCTCTGCGAGTTAGAGTCTTTATCACAGGTACGATGCTGTGGTATTGATGCTGCTACAGGAAGATGTCTGTGATTTCTCCTGCACTCCACACCCTTGGATTTAACAAAATAGGATCTCGGCTCTGCACAAATACACGTTACTTGACCAATCCGGTCCAAACTTTTCACAGTTTGTATCCTCACTGTTTCTCCTTTTTTTAATGGATGAAGAAATCTGCTCGACTTGTCATAGCTGGACTTCTGGAAAGAACGCTTTCTAGATAACTGGGCTTTGATGGATTGGTTGTTCTTAGCTTTAGGCCTCAATAAACTAGAACTGATAGTCAATGTTGTCCTGGTTTGCCTAAATAGAAGTCTCTGAGCAGGTGAGCCAAGTATATCGTCACAGGGTATATTTCTGAGATTGAGTAAATTCAAAAAACAACAGTATTGTCACGCTTTGACTTTTCAGGTAATTGCTTTGCATTCTGTACTGCACATTCAGTAAGAACATTTGATTGCGGATACTCTGGACTACTAGTAACATGTAGGAAGTCCCATTCTCTGGCAAATTTCTGAAACAATTGACTGGTGAATTGCATATAGTTGTCGGAGATCAATTTCTGTGGACTGCCATGGGCTGAGAAATGGTGTTTTAACTTAATAATGACTATAGTAGAAGTTAGATTAGGTAGTAGATCAATCTCAAACCAGTTTGAATAAGAGTCTACCAGTACTAAGTAATGTTGATTGTTCCACTCAAATATGTTGGTAGCTACAACTGACCAATATAAATCAGGAATTTGACTTAGCTGAAGTGGCTCTCTTTGCAAATGTGCTTTAGTACTATTACATACTGAACAGGAAGAAAGTACTCTATTAATGTCTTTCACTAGAGAAGTCCAAAATACTAGTCATCTTGCTCTTCTCTTAGTAGATTCAGAACCTGGGTGACCACAATGCAAAATCTTGATATATATTCTTGTTATAAGGAAGAAGGAACAACAATTTTAAGACCTTTGAAGGTAATGCCATCTTCCGTCAACAACCCAGCTCTGTAAGGAAAATAAGAGCACACATCTGGGGGTGCACTGGGTCGCTTTGATGGCCATCCAACACTGATATAGTGATTGAGCTTCTGCAAAACTGGATCAGTCATGGTATGATCTCCTAGCTCTTCAAGTCTTGTGGTAGAAACATTATGCACTTCCATGACATCAAAGTCAAAATTCTCTGCATGAAGCTGTTCTGTTGTATTTCTGGGTGATCTAGATCCGGTATCAGCCAGATAAAGAAGTTTATCTTTCATATAGACTATTTTGAAATTGTACTTTTGCAATTTGAGTATCATTCTTTGTAATCTTGCTGGAGCTGAATGCATAAGCTTTTTTTTAAAATAGTAACTAAAGGTTCATGATTGGTTTCAATCTGTATTTCTCGACCATAGATATAACCATGAAACTTGGAACATGCAAACACTATTGCCAAAAGTTCTTTCTCAATTTGAGCAAACTGTATCTTAGTCTGGGTAAATGTTCTAGATGCATAAGCTACCAGCCTGCCTTCTTGAAGAATAACTGCACCTAAACCTAATTTTGAAGCATCGCAGGAAAGAGTCACTGGTTTGCTGATATCATAGTATCTTAATATTGGTGGGGTAGCAATTTTCTGCTTAAGAACTTCAAATGCTCTCTAGTGCTGGTCTAGCCATGACCAAGTAACATTTTTACATGTGAGCTCTCTCAAAGGTGCTGTCAGATTACTGAAGTCTGGTATAAACTTGCCTAAGTAATTGACCATACCAAGAAAATGTTGTAGGGCATGCACATTATCTGGTGCTGGCATTTCAAGAATGGCTGCTTGCTTGGACAGGTCTGGTCTCAAGCCCATACTTGTAAACAAATGACCTATATATGTAACTTCTGGTAGTCTGAATTTGCACTTCAGAGGGTTGAGCTTTAAGTTCTTTTCACATGCTTTGTCTAAAACTCTCTTAAGATTTCTGTCATGCTCTGCCTCACCATTGCCTCCAACCAATATATCATCTAGCATTACGGCACAAGGATAACCTGAAAAAATTTGCTCCATTGCATGCTAAAAGACTTCACTTGCAGAATTTATTCCAAATGGCATTCTGAGGAATCTGTATCTTCCAAATGGGGTACTGAATGTGGTCAGCAATGAAGATTTGCGATTAACCATCACTTGCCAAAACAAACTCTTTGCATCTAAGACAGAATAAACAGTGGCATTCGGTATCAGGGCTGCAACCTCTTCAACTGTACACATGGGATGATGCGGTCTCTTCAGTGCTTTGTTCAAATCTCCTGGGTCAATGCATATTCTGATTTCATCTGAGCCTTTTTCATGAGCTGCTACCATAGACGACACCTATTCAGTATGTTTTGTAACTGGACAAATTACACCTTGTTGCACCATTTTGTCCAGCTGAGCTTTGACCTTATGCTGCATTGCTACCAGAACTCTTCTTGCTGGTCTGAGCTCTGTACTGATTTTTGGGTCTAATTTCATGAAATACACAACTGGAAGTTTGCCCAATCTGTCATCGAAAACATCAGCATACTCTGAAAAAATAGCATTGGTGAACCTGGAACTGGGACACGTGCTTATCTGATGAACTTCTTTGGTAAAAGAAAGCAAATTAATTTTCAAACTGTTCCTGAGACACAATAATGACTGTCTTCGAACCACATCGAAAAATAGGCTATAACGGTTCTCGTCCACATAACATGAAAGCACTACTGTGCCTTTGGTTTGAATTTCTTCACCTCCATAAGCTACAAGTTTCACACAACTAGTCACAGCTAGTTGTTCACCAGCTCTGATCCTTGCAAAAGTATCTGCAGACATGACATTACTCTTTGAACCAGTATCTAGTTAAGCTCGATGGATTTACCATTGATCCAGACAGTACAAAACACTTCATTTCTTGCCAATAAATCTACTGCAGCAATCTTTTTACCAATTACTGACACACCATCTATATAGAAAGCAAACTGTTGCAGGCCTATGTGATCAACTTGCTTTTTGAAGTGACCCCTCTTTGTAACTGTGTGTGGCTTACTGAATTTAGAAAATTTTTGAAAATAGTTCCATTTCTTACACTTAGGACATTGATGACCAAATGCCATGTACTTTTCTCTTCTGGACTCATGGCTGGTACCACAATTGTAACAGTTAACAATAAAGCTTGAATTCCATTTTGCTAATTCACTCTTGTGCTGTACTGAACAATGTCTGTTTTGCACTAGATACCCTTGGTTCTGCACTGAGCATGCTCCTTTAACTGAACTGCTCTTGGAAAGTGTTAGAAGACTACAGGTTTTACCTGGAAGTCCCACAGGGGCTGCTGCTGCCACGTGCTTAGACCTGCTTCTGCCTGTCACATGTTGCATGCTGTCTACATGAGCTCTGGAGCCTACTGAAACCATGCCCTTATCTCTAGCAAGTATATTTGTGTGCCTTTCTGTAACTTTTTGAATCTGACAAATCTCAATGGCTTTACTCAGCATTACATCACTGTCATGAAGCACAATCTTTCTCACAGCAGCATTATTTTTATTTATTTATTTATTTATTTTACATTTGTTGACCGGGCTAGTCTAGCTGGATATATGTCCATTTTCAGTAGAGGCCCGGGGAGATAAGCTCCAAAAATTATAATCTCTAATGATAATAAGTAAAAAACATTAAAGAACTACATGTAAAGTAGATAGTACACACACGAGTATGTTCTTTATCAACTCATCCTTTAAATCATCAAACCTACACATTTTGGCTTTGTTTCTCAGGTCAGTAATATAAGCTGCAAAAGTTTCCCCTTGCTTTTGATCTCTCCTGTAAAACAAATGCCTCTCTACTGTAGCATTAGTCTGGGGGTCACACATTTCTTTGAATTTGCATTTTAAACACTCGGGGTCTTCCCTTGATTCATCCTGCACAACAATACGAGTTTCTCCTTCGTCTTCATACACTGCTGATGTATAGAGAAATGAGCACTCCCTTTCAATGGCTGTGACCCTGCTAGGTTCAGCAAAATTAATGCCCTGGTATGTGCATCTTTATCAGAATAAGCTTCTTGTATAAATATATCATATTCTTTCTCAAATATTCTGCAATTCTCTGCAATATTCTGATCAAACACAAGTGGTTGTGGCTTGCGAAATCTGTCTCCCATATTGACATATCTCAGTGAAAACTCTTGCAAATATGCACGGACACACACATTTGTACATACACATATACATGTGCTTGAAATTTATGCCAGTACTTGTAATGAAATAATGAGCCTTTGTATAACTGAATTTTATGAAATAAGTTTCCTGGGCACTGTAACATTTTGAAATCTCTTTACTGTAAAACTCACTTGCCTTGAAATAATTTTACTATACAAGCCCTTTATCTTGTAAAGACTTTAATGCTAAAGTCATTTATCATCATTACTTTACTGTATGAGCCTTTATCTTGTAATCACTTTAATGCCAAAGCCACTTCATAGGTTAGTACTAGGCTAGCTTCCCTTGCAAGCCTAGCTAATTATCCCTTGTGAGACTCAAACACCGCACCTTGTGTTTGTAAGGCAAACACATTAACCATTAGGCCACCCTCCCTATCAACATTTTACTGCCAAAGTCATTTATCATCATTTTAAGAAACATTTCGAACAACCGCATAGTGCAAATAAATTGAGCAATACAAGCTGAGGGCAAGAAACACTTCGAAGTAGCTGTACTTTGCGAATAAACTATCTCGAAGTAATGGCACTTTATGAATAAACTGCTTTGAAGTAATGGCACCTTGCGAATGTATTGCCTCAAAGTAATTGCAATTTGCAAACGTACTGGGCAGGAGAAGTTCAGAGTGACAAACACCTCAAAATAACTGCACTTTATGAATAAACAGTACCCAGTATACTGTAATTTCCCCCAAAATGGCTGCAGTTTGCCAAACAAGTCTGTATAGTGCAAGAGACACTCTGTAATGGTGGAATTCTGCAAACAGACACACCCAGGCACAAGAAACTTTTTGAAATGACTGCACTTGACTGCACTTCACAAAACAGTTGCACTTTGCACACAACAAACTCTCTGGAATAAATGCACAGCAATAAGCACACACTGTAAGCACTTTTACACACTTTGAGCTACTTTGAACAACTCCAGTTATGCTATTCAAGGCTTCAATCAATACAAAGTAGTAATTTGTGCCAAAACACAGTAATTTGCCAAAACACATGCAGTCACCTTTGCTTTATTTATTTTCAATGTGTCCTTTTCTGCCCTTTCTATTATAGCCGTTTTGCTCATTAAATCTCTTGATGTGCCTTTTATGCCCTTATGTTATATTTGTTTTGCTCATTTAATCACTTTTCATGTCCATTATGCTTTCTTGTGCTCATTTTAACTGTAAATATGCTCGCCTTACTTTAAACATGCTCGTTATACAATTCTGAGGTAATTCTGAACCCTTTACAGACTTTTCTAATGCTCATTTTATCGAATAACGCAGCTTCAAACATTTCATCTGATTATTGAGCTCTTTTATATTTCTCATTTGCTTAACAATATGTTTTGTGCCCTTGTAATGATCCGTTTAACTTTTAATACATAAATCATTTGTGTATATTCTCTTTACCTTTAACTTGTTTCTGGTCCTTTTTTGCTCTTGTTTCTATTAGTTTGCCTTCACCATTACCTCTGCACCTCGTGACTCTGAAGAATAGTCTTTGCAATTCCATTTCTGACATCATGTTGCTCGCCAGGTCAGGATAAAACAAGTGAGCATTGTGGGTTCTTGTTCAAGCAGCTTTATTGTATGCAAACACATCATAAATGAGATTAAGTAACTTTAACTTATAAACAAATTAGCTATCATGCACATAGATGTTAACATTCTGGCTGTACCTTCAAAATGGCACTGAAGCTAACGCGTGCTTGGTATTTATATGCACACACAGATCTTGAAAATAGTTCTTAAAGGTACAACACACTTGTTATTCTACAACATGGTTCAGAAAGAGAGACAGTCACAAGATCACATACAAGAGTGGCCAACATGCAACTCAGGAAGACTTTCTCCTAGTAGAGAAAGGGCATTAGGGTAGAATTGGTGATTGCAAAGTCATCCCCACTGAAATAGTCGGCCCACAGCATAAACCACTGGTTGCTACAATCAGCTGCAAACAGTGATCAGAGAAAGCTCTAAGATCAACAGAGACCAGACGGAAGACCTGGAAGTTGACTAGAGAGAAAGCACAACAGTTCAAGGAAGTACTCTGCTCTAGCACCTCAAGGAGAAGAGAAAATAGGTGCAGTTGAAGCAGAATGGCATTATCTCAAAACAGCTTGTGTGAGGACTACAGAACAGATATGTGGCTGAGCCAAGTATGGAAATAAGGTACATAAGGAAAGCTGGTGGTAGAATGCAAAAGTCCGGGAAGTCATCAAAAGAAAGGAGTGCAGGAAAAAGTTGGAGACAGAAAGGATGGACCAGGCTAGGAAGGAATACTGGCTGACTAACAAAGAGACTAAGAAAGAAGTTTCAATAGCAAAAAACAAGACATCAGAGACACTCTACCAACATCTAGAAAGTCAGTTAGTAGATGGCACAAAAAACTATGTCAGGTTGCTTGGTAATGATAGAAAGATAAAGAATATAGTCAGACACCCTTCATAAGGGATACCAGCAACAACCTGCTTACCAGTCCACAGACATCAAAGGCAGATAGAAGGAATATTTGCAGCAGCTTCTGAATGAAGAAAACCCCAGAGAAGCTGTACTGCCCTAGACATAGCATACGTTGAGAAAAGAGGAGGAGCCCACTAATGAAGTAGGAGGAACAGTGTAAAGGAAAATGAAGTCAGGGAAAGCATCAGGCGCAGATGAGGTCACAGCAGATATGATGAAGATGCTGGGTGAGATGGGGAGAAATGGATCCTAAGGGTACTCATAGCAGTGTGGTGAGAAAGACATATCCCAGATGACTGGAGAATAAGCATACTATTGCCAGTGTTCACGATCAAAGTGGACATTCACAACTGTGGGCAGTACAGAGGTATCACACTCCTGTCACATTGCATGAAAGTTCTGGAGAGGGTGATAGATATACGAATACATAGAGTAGTAGAAAGTAAGATGGGAGATGAGGAGTTCTGATTCAGATCAAGAAGATGAGCAGCTGGGATTCAGATAAGGATGAAGTACAACTGGCCCTATGTTTGCAGTGAGACAGATAGATAAGAATAAGCTACAAATGAGGAATGAGCCAAAGTGAGCATTTCTAGACTTGGAGAAAACATATGACAAGGTCCCAAGAAAGCTAATTTGGGCAGTCCTGCTGTGGTTTGAAGTCCCAGAAACATTGGTAGAATTAGTACAGGCTATGTACAAGGACCCAATGACTCAAGTACAAACAATGTTCGGTCTCACAGAGGGGTTCCCAGTGGGAGTGGGTGTGCAACAGGATTCAGCTTGGAGCCCACTGCTGTTCATACTGGTGCACTGAAATTCATACTGCTGATGGACTACATTAGCAAACAGGTCAGAGGGGAGAGATCAACAGAGTTACTGTATGCAGATTATGTGGCATTACAGGCAGACTCTGAGCAAAAAATTCAGCAAAGGACAGTAGAATGCTATACAAAACTGAAGACGCATGAAATGAAAATGAGTACAGATAAGACAGTTGAAATGGCAGTAAATGGTAGTGTTCAGAAGAAGCTGAGAACTGAGATAGAAGGGAAATAGTGGAACACGTTAACAGCTTCAAGTATCTGGTAGGGATGTTTGAGCAGGAGGGATGTCTGAATGAGGAGGTCATAGCTCAGATCGCAGAGGATGGAGCCAACTAGCACAGAGTGTCTGGTGTAGTGTATGATAGAAGAATGCTAAAGAAGCTGAAAAGTAAGGTGCACAAAATGGTGGTGCAGCCAGTACTACTGTATTGTATGGAAACCTGGGCAATAAAGGCAGAGCAGTCAAAGAAGCTAGAGGTAATAGAGGTGAAGTTCCTGAGATGAGCGGTAGGGTGCACATTGTGGGATGGACGAAGAAATGAAGACATACGAGCAGAAGTCAAAGTAGCTCCGATTGCAGAAAGGATCAGGGAACAGATTATGGTGGTTCAGGAACATATGCAGAAAAGCAGAAGACAATCTAATGAAGATTTGAGACAGATAAGGCTAAGGCAAGAGGAAACAATGACATCCAGCAAAGAGGCGGATGGATTGTGTGAGAGAAGACCTGCGAAAAAAGGAGAGTGGCATTGAATAGGGAGAGATGGCAACAGTTTATACGGCACTCCGACCCCATGTAGAAAAATAGGAAAAAGGGGGTTGATGTTGAAGATGATCTGGAATTAACACTGAACCAAGGCAGAATGAAAAACTCATAAAGCAAACATTGTCACCCGGCAACTCCAAAAACATCTTAGCAATTTGTGGACATTATCAAATGAAAGATAAATATATTATTCCAACAAAACCTAGAGTTATCATAAATTGCTTCCAAACAGAAATATGTCTGTGCATATGTTAAAGGTGCAAAAAAGTCTCCTGGTATTTCCAGTACTAACAGAGGTACCATCATGTTCTTCCAAGGCATAGTTCAGACAAATGTATGGGAATTACAAACTGATTTCCCTTATGTTACTTGATGCAGAAATCCTTACCTCAATCCTTGGCCAAAGTCTTAAACATGATAACACCAATATAGGTTCATAGGTAGGTACTAGGCTATCAGTCCAAGGGCCTAAGTAAGCCTAGCCAACAAGGTTCCCTGGTTTACGCCACCCAAGAAAGATATTTTCCTGTGCCCGTCAAGCAGAGCCACAGAAGTGATCCTCGGGGTGTATTTCCTAATTCCCATCTACTCATCAAGATTTTTCTTGAAGAGTGCTAATGAAGAACTTTGCTGGACATAGATGGGTAGCTTGTTCTAGAGTATCGGAAGTCTCTGGGACAGGAATCTATCCCTCCAGCATGTCCTGTTTATTGTGGTGACAAGGTTTAGGTCCCTAGAGCGTGTAGCTCAGAGGGATTGGGATTTCTTTAGGTGTAGCATGTCCAACAGCTCTGGGTTTGACATAGCTTTATATGTTAGGCAGAGATCACCTCAGAGTAGGCAATATGCTATGAAGTAAAGATGGAGTTTTTTGAGATGATCAGTGTAGGGCATCTGTTTGAGGCCAGTAATCCTCTTTGTGAGATACTTCTGTGGCCTTTCCAGCTGCTGCAGATGTCTTGTGAGGTACATTCCAAAAGGGGCATTGTACTCTATAATGGGTCTAACGAGTGTTGACTAGAGGGGGACAATGACTTTTTTTTTCCTGGATGAGAACCCTTTTGTGATGAGGTCTGCCACATAGAAGGACTTCCTGGCTGTTTTGGCGATGTGGTTATCGAAGGTGAGACCACTGTCCACCTGTGTCCCTAAGTCTCTCATCACACTTTCGATGTTTAGTGTACTGCCACCTATGTGGTAATTCATGGGTACATGTTTTTTCCCAAAGGGAATATCTATACATTTCTTGGCATTAAGCTTGAGCCTATGGCTCTGGCACCAAGCATCTGTTTCTGTAAGGCCCTTTTGTAGAATATCCACATCATTTGGGGATTCAGTAATGGATCCCAGTTTGCAGTCATCTGCAAACGTTGTTAGCCAGAGTCCCTTAGTGTTGGCCTGTACTTCAGAGAGGTAGATGCCAAACAAGAGCAGTCCCAGGACTGAACCCTGAGGTACTCCACTTGTCACTTGTCTGGAGCTGGATTTGGAGTCGGCTACTTTTACAGTCTGGGTTCTGTCAGTAAGCCAGTTGGCAACTCATCAAGTGATGTAGGGATTTATACCCAGCTTAGTAAGTTTATCTATGATTCCAGAGTGGGGGATGGTGTCAAAGGCCTTGGCAAGGTCCAGATAGCCTGTGTGGACTGCCTTACCCTCGTCCACAGCTCTAGAGACTTATTCAAAGAAGTCAATCATGTTCAGGAGACAAGATCGGCCCTTCACAAACCCAAACCGGGTGGGGTCCAGTGTTTGAAGTTGCCAATGTCTTTGTTTATAAGTTCCATGATAATGCGTTCCATGCCCTTGCAGATCAGGCTCGTCAGACTGATGGGACAGTAGTTTGTGGGATCCAAGGTGGATCCCCCCTTGTGGAGTGGGATAACTGTAGCTGTGCACCACTCAGTGGACATGAAGCCTGAGGTGAGGCTATGATTAAACATGACACTTAGGTGAGGTGCCATTTCATTTTGTAGTTCATGTAGTACACAGCCCGGGATGCCATCTGGTCCCATGGATGCTGCATTCTTATCTTTGGAGTGTGCAGTTTCTACCTATGTGGTCGTGATTACTGGAATTTGGCAATCTTTTGGTATTGAGATGGGCCATTTGGGGGTGAGAGGGAGGGTGAAGTTGGCACTAAATCGATCTGCCAGGATATTGGCAATATCCTTGGGATCAGTATATTTAATGACATTCTGTTGTAGCTCAGAGCAGATCTGAGCATTGCCATTTAGATTCTTGACATAACTATAGAATGCCTTGTGGCTGTCTTTGGAATATTTGGCAATTTTTTTTCGTAACTAGCTTTTGAGGATTTTATGAGGGATCTCAGCTTCTTACTGAGGCTGGTAAGGGAGTTTTTTGCATCCTGGGATTTTTGTCTTTTCTGCAACAGTTTCTTCTTTCTGTTGTATAGTTTGTTTATGGCAGGGGACCACCAGATTGGTTTCCCTTTTTTTGGGGGAGAGCATCTTGGTTCTATTTGGAATGGCACGATTCATGCACAAGTAGATGTGCTCATACATTGCCTTAGTGTAGGATTCTGCAGTCAAACTTTCAGATCCCATCTGCATGGGTGTCGTGAAGTTTGTCACTTCTGACTTGAGTTGCATGAAGTTGGATTTGGAGAAGTTTTTTACGGAGATTTAATTTCCGGGGGGTGGGGGTGGGATGTGGATGTCAAGAGTGATTTGCTTATGGTCAGACCTGACCAATGAGGGGGTGACCACTGGTGTGGAGCATCTATCTCCCATGTTGGTAATGACCAGGTCTAGGATATTGGAGCCCCTGGTGGGACAATGGATTAGTTGATCCAGGGCGTTGGAATTTATGAATTCCAAGAACCGTTGGGAAAAGGTGTTGGTACCTGAGTTTTCCCAGTTAATGGCAGAGTAGTTGAAATCACCCAGTATTAAGGTGTTTGGTTGTATCTTAATATTTTCCAGTATGTTTAGAAAGGTGTAGTGAGAATGTTGGGGCATGGTGGGGGATCTGTAGCAAGCTACAATTTGGATTGCAGTCTTACCTAGTGTTAGTTGCACTTGGAGAATTTCAGATGCATTGTGTTGGGCAACTAGTCTGGAGGTGTGAATATACTTGGTGAATATGGACACTCCTCCACCTTTGGTGTTTTGGTCTTGATTTGGTGGCCGAAAAGTGTGGTAAGAGTTGTAGACTGGTATTACAGGGGTGCTCTCTGGAGCCTTGAACCAGGTCTCAGTTACTGCACAAATATCGATGTTCTCCATTTTTAGGAGTGCCTCGAGAGAGTGCATTTTGAGGTTTAGACTTCTAGCATTGAGCAGCATTGCCTTCAGATTTTGCATGCTTGTATCTGTTATGGTGGTGGTTTTGTCCTTTGAACCTTGTCTAAAAAAGGCACTATAGTGGTGGCAAGAGCCTTAGCCAGTAACCTGAATCCCAGGGATGACAGGTGCAGACCATCTCTGGCAAAGCATCATGGTTTGTTGATCATGTCTTCCCAGGCAGACAGATACTGGATCCCCTTTGAATGACACCAAAAGATTAGCCAATTGTTGAAGTCAATCATTTTGTCCTTATACTGTGGTATCATTCTGGGCGAAGGCAGGATGCTACTCAGGACTAGGGTTACCTGCCTGGGCCACATGATCCGAGAGCTCTTCCCTGTCTCTTTTCATGTAGTCTAGGGAGGTACGTCTCAAGTCATTCACTCCAACATGGACAATGACAGAGCCATATTTTTTTGTGTGCGTTTCAGCTTTGGAAGTCCTTGTTGCTTGGGCAGGTTAATGTTAAGGGCCTCCACATATGTGAATTTAGTGTTGCTATGTGTGGGTGTTGATGGTTTGGGTTTTGAAGGGCTATGTGTTACTTGAGGAATAGTGCAGGTGTTAACCTTCTCCTCTTGACTGTCTAGCACAATCTTGCCTGGAGAGAGCTTTGCTTCCAATTTGGCTATGTAAGTGCATCTCTCGCAGGTTGTAGTGTTGGGTGGTAGGAGGAGAGGGTTGTCTGTGTACACGAGGTAGTTGCTGCATTGCCCCAGTATGCCCAGATTCACCAGGTGGACAGGAAAAATCACTGGAGGCTGACCCTTGGACATGGCTGTTTAGGTGCTTTTTTTGTAAAGTACAAGAGCTGTTTTCCCTTACCTTTGCAAGGTACTTTGCAATTATAGGCTGTTTAGTGCCTACGATTAATTTCTCCTTATTGACAAGGAGAGCTGAGTGCTTGTATCAGTTTCAGGCTTCCTAGTGCTTTCCAGCAGGTTCTAGAACAAGTGCTAGTCACAGGATTTCAGATTTTACTGTTACTACTGAGAAATCAGCTAGTTCTAAGGGAATATTTGAAGAGCAGGCTTAATGGCACCTGGAATAGTTTAACCGTAGCCCTGTGGTGCTGCACGATGTGAAAAATGCACAAACACACCGGTTTTTAAGCCAGAAAGTTGAAAGGGATAGAAATCAGCCTTAAAAGGCTAATAAAATTACAATTTCAGAGCTGGAAACCACTCCTCTAGTGTTAGATAATTATCCTGATGCAAAGTGTTCAAGCTAAGAAGGTGAAAGCAGGTCATAGGGAGGATAAAATGTGTAAAACAGTGGGTCTACGTCAGATGATCAAGTTTTCAGAAACACAAAATTCATATGATTGAGACCATATGATCAAGTTTCTGAAAACTCGGACATCAAAAAAAAAAAAATACAAAAAACCCTACAAAAATCTACCTTTTTTGCATTTTTGTGCAGGGCAAGCCCCCTGCACCCCTCACACCCTATGCAAATTATATATACCAACTCTGAGATCCCGCTACAGTGAGGAAAAGGGTAAATTTCCCAATCTGCATTGTATAGCGATCTCCATTCAAAAGCTTCGGGTTTTCAAAAACTCGATCATATGGTTTTGACCATATGAATTTTGAATTTCTGAAAACTCGATCAACTGATAGGGATCCAAAACAATATATCTCATCTACCATAAAGCAGGTTGGTAGCCGGTTTGAACCTGTGCATACGACATATTTATACTCATTAATTTGAAACTTCAAGTTAGCTAGCATCGACTCTGTAATTCTAGTCAGGATACCTGATGAGTGACATTGTAACTGCTTAGTTATGTCTCAAATGCAAAAGAGCCTGTGTCTTTTTGGGCAATGAGTGTGAGAGAGAGAGTGTGTCTGTGTGCGCGCGCATGTGTCTGTGTGTATGTGTGTGTGTGTGTGTGTGTGTGTGTGTGTGTATGTGTGTGTGTGTGTGTGTGTGTGTGTGTGTATGTGCGTGCGCACGTGTGTGTGTGTGTGTGTGTGTGTGTGTGTGTATGTGTGTGTGTGTGTGTGTGTGTGTGTGTGTGTGTGTGTGTGTGTGTGTGTGTGTGTGTGTGTGTGTGTGTGTGTGTGTGTGTGTGTGTGTGTGTGTGTGTGTGTGTGTGTGTGTGTGTGTGTGTGTGTGTGTGTGTGTGTGTGTGTGTGTGTGTGTGTGTTTGTGTGTGTGTGTGTGTGTGTGTGTGTGTGTGTGTGTGTGTGTGTGTGTGTGTGTGTGTGTGAGATTGACTTTGTCTATGGAAACCAGTGAATTTCTGATTTAGTACCAGCAACCTTCAAATGATCCATCACTGGTAAATACTCAAACTCTCACTGAAGCAATCCTGTTATTTTTATTTTGTTGTACAATTTGCTTACTGGGTGAGTGAACTGATCTCCTGGCCCTTTTCAGTCATGACCTGGGTAAAAATCAGTACAACAGGGTAAATGAACAATACAAGTAAGTAGATAATATGACGCAAAGCAGAAAAGCAATTACTATAATGCAATATCAGTAAAGCAAGTATAACTACATAAAATAAAATAAAAAAGGAAACTGTTAAAACTGTTAATAAAACAGCAAACAAAACACATAGTATGACATATACAGCATGCACAAATCAGAGACAAGGTACCTTTTCAGTTAGATGGAAACAATAAAACGTTATGGTGCTGCACAATATAATATGGATATATTGTATACATATATTTTAGCTAACATCATAGAAACAGGTGCATTTGGCTTCTTTATATAGGAATTCTTTCCGAGTTTTTTTGAATTGAATATCCCCAAGGTATAATTAAGGAGCTTTCTCTTGTCTAGAAATGGTTATTTCACCAGTAGCACATTTGAATGCATGTTTGGTGTTATGCTGGTAGTCGGCAAGGAAGGAGTGTTTTCTATAATTTAATTTCCCTGTGGAGTTAAAATGAGTGGAGCAGGTTCATCTGTAGGACATTTCTGATACCTTAGTTGCATGTTTCACATTCCCATTCCTGTGAAAGGCTAGGAAAGGCAGGTGGTATTGTCCTAAATGTTTAACCATATCTAATACAATGACATAATACTGTGCAGAGCTACATACTGAGTGTAATGTAAATCAAATGCTGTGCTGCTGGTCACTTATAATAACTCTGGTGACTCTCCTGGAACTCCTTCTGTCTTCAGAGGTCACACATCATCTTCCCACTCACTCCTTGTCTTTGAAACTATTTTCCACTCCCACTCCCACTCCCTCCTTTACAGTTCTGGACTCTAACCATATACCAGGCCTGCTTTTTTTTCTCTCCTGGTCTAGTTGCTGCCTTTTGCAAGTTACAGCTCATGCTGACTCTTTTCTTCTGCTGTTGTCTTTCAGTACTTGGTAAAGTTTTGCAGACTAAAATCTCCTAATATCTATTTGACTTCAACTTTCTTCTTCTTCTGTTCTGTTATTAATATTTATATAACCGTCTCCTCATGTATCTTCTGCTGAGCTTCTCTGAGCTCTACCTGTTTCACTGTCTCTTATTTTTCTCCTGTACCCTTGTCATTCCTTATTGCTGCAATTGTGCACCTTGTTAGGAAACCCGCAATGTTGCTTTCTTCTTAACTATATTACTAAGGACAGTTTTGGAAAAATCCTACAGTATTATGTATTCATCTGACAATACAGAGGAAAAAAGATGCCTGTTCTTGTCTCTGCAAATATGTATACACATACCTACATAGCAATTGAAGTAAAAACATTAACCACAAAAACAGTACCGAAAAATCATAATTTTTATGCAAGCTAAATGATACCTGAGTAGCATCAGCTACAGCCATTCAACTCCCTATACTTCTAGTCGCATATATATTATTACCTGTCAGATCAGTTGACCATGTCAACCAAATCAAACAGCTCCCTTACATGGCTTAGCTCAGTAGTGCCACTTAGAACTTCAGTTGGGACTTAGAGTCTGCACCTGTCTGGTTAATTTTGTTTTGAAAATATAATGGACACCATCGACAAAGGCCAGTCTGTCCATACTGCATATCTGGATCTTACTAAACCTTTTGATACAGTTTGCCATGCTAGCATTAATGACAACCTCACTAATCCAAACACAACCCCCTGTGCCAGTCGGTGAGTTGCAAACTGATTCTTAGATTGAACATGTAGAGTAGAAATGAGTGTACCTTCTCATATAAAAGGACGCATCCTTAGTGGTGTTCTTCAGGGCTCTGTTCTGGGTCTTTGCCTGTTCAGGATCTACATCATCAATGTGAAGGCAGATGTCAAAGGTCTATGGTTGACCAAGTTTGCCAATGACTATAAACTGCGTGGTGTTATTGACTCTCAATGGATGCTCATATCTTCCAAGAAGGCTTGAAAAAACAGTGATTGATGTACTGACCATGGCCTCAAGCTTAATTCCAAAAAAATGTAGTGTACTTATCTTTGGAAAACATACCTATCTTACTGATTACTAAATAAACTGGAACACACTTAAGGTAAACACAGTCATTAGAAAGCTAGGTACCTTCATCAATGGTGAACTATCCTTCATTCATCAAATATCATTATAGCTATAGTTATAAAATCCTTCAACTTTGCCCAGTTAATTACAAAGGGTATATCATCCAGACCTAAGCATGTCATAATCCACCTCTATTCATAGCACTCAGCCTCCAGTATAAAGACAGGGCAGTATTTCTAATCTTAGCCTGTGCACCTCTATTCATAGCACTCAGGCTGCAGTATAAAGACAGGGCAGTATTCCTAATCTTAGCCTGTGCACCTCTATTCATAGCACTCAGCCTCCAGTAGAAAGACAGGGCAGTATTCCTAATCTTAGCCTGTGCACCTCTATTCATAACAACCAGCCTCCAGTACAAAGACAGGGCAGTATTCCTAATCTTAGCCTGTGCACCTCTATTCATAGCACTCAGGCTGCAGTATAAAGACAGGGCAGTATTCCTAATCTTAGCCTGTGATCCACAGCAATGCAGTGATGATGACAAAAAGAGTAAATTCAGGCAACAGTTGCAGGACCTACTAGATAAAGCAAGGCAACATGAGTTATTGTTGATAATGAGGGACCTGAATGCACATATCAGAACAGACAGAACAGGATATGAGGACTGCCTGAATCCACATGGGTGGGGCAACAGGAATGAAGAAGAGGCCAGTCTAGACTTCTGTCTGGGAAATTCATAGATTAATAGATTCACAGGTTCATAGATTGTTACTAGGCTAATGACCTGGTATGTCTTTCCTGAAATGATAATGATGACCTGTATCCAAATAGGACATTAAGGGCCAGACATTTATAAACTACTTCTGTCCATGAGGGACATGGGTGCCAGGCCCAGTGTAAATTTCCTATTCCCTGTACACTGGTCTAGGTTGCACTTAAACTGGGCAATAGATGAACTCAGCTTCACATGAATGGGAAGCTTATTCCATAGGAGGGGTACTCTCTGGGACACATATCTGTCTCACCAGCATGTTCTGCTTAAGTCACAGACAAAATTCTGGTCACTAGACCTTGTATTTCTGGCCCTGTTTGACTTCCCAATATGCAAGAGATTCATAAGTGTGGGGTTTGCAGATGCTTTGTAAGCCAAGCATAGATCACCCCTCAGCAATTTATAGGAGACTGAGAAGAAGATATGGGCTTTAGGGTGTACTGCATAAGGCAGGCTTGTTACACCTTGCATTCTTTTTGTAAGGAAAGGTTGTGAGGTTGCTCTGGTTGCTGCATATGCCTGGTCAGGTGCATACTGTGGGGGGCATTGTACTCCATGATTGGTATGATAAGGGCAAAATACTGTGGGATAATGACCTCTTTGGCCCTAGATGCCATGCCGTTACTTATAAGTTGTGCAACACTCCTCACCACTGTGGACCAACAGTGGTTGAAGGTAAGGCTACTGTCTACATGTGTACCCAGATCCTTGACCACTGGGTCAACTCTTAGGGGCTTAGTATCAATATGGTAATTATTCTGGATGATTGAATTCCCAAAGAATACAATTATGCATTTCTTAGCACTGAGTTTAAGGCCATGGCTTTGGCACCATTTGTTAGTCAGAGATAGGCCTACTTGAAGAATGTTAATGTCTGCAGGGGAGTCAGTGATACCCCCCAGCTTAAAACTGTAATCATCTGATAACTTAGCCATAAATCTTCAGCATTTGCTTCCACTTTAGATAAACAGATGCTAAAAAGGAGAGGACCCACTACAGAGCCCTAGGAGACTTAGTTAGTGACTGGCCTCTTGGTGGAGGTGGCATCCTGTGTCATAACAGTGAGCCAGCTGTCTATCCAGTGAGTGATAAAAAGGTTTATACCTAATTTAGTGAGCTTGTCTGTAATGCCTGAGTGGGGTATTGCATCAAACAAGTGAGGTACTGTATCAAACGAGTGAGGTATTGTTTCAAACGAGTGAGGTACTGTATCAAACGAATGAGGTATTGTATCAAATGAGTGAGGTACTGTCTGTATCAAATGAGTGAGGTACTGTATCAAACGAGTGAGGTACTGTATCAAACGAGTGAGGTATTGTATCAAACGAATGAAGTATTGTATCAAACGAGTGAGGTATTGTATCAAACGAGTGGGATATTGTATAAAACAAGTGAGGTATTGCATCAAATGAGTGAGGTATTGTATCATATTGTTTGATGGTGGCCAACACATGGCTCAGCAAGAGACAGTCACAAGATCACATACAAGAGTGGCCAACATGCAACTCAGGCAGACATCCTCCTAGTAAAGAAAGGATACTGGGGTAGAATCAATGATTGCAAAGTCATCCTCAGTGAAACAGTCAGTCCACAGCATAAAGCACTGGTTACTACAATCAGCTACAAGCAGTGGTCAGAGAAGGTTCTAAGGTCAACAAAGACAAGGCTGAAAACCTGGAAGTTAACTAGAGAGACAGTATACATGAGTTCAAAGAAATATTCAGGGCACTAGCACCTCAGGAATAAGAGGAAATAGGTGGAGTTGAAGAATGGTAGCACCTCAAAACATGCATGAAAACTACAGAACTACAGAACAGATATGTGGCCAAGCCAGATACGGAAATAAGGTACATAAGGAAAAACTGGTTGTGGAATAGAGAAGTCCAGAAAGTCATCAAAGAAAGAAGGAGTGCAGGAAAAAGTGTGAGATATGAAAACTGGCCAGGCTAAAAAGGAATGCTGGTTGGATAACAAAGAGGCAAAGAGGGCAGTTGCAATAGCGAAGTACAAGGCATCAGAGGCACTCTACCAACTTTGGGAAAGTGACTTAGTAGATGACACAAAGAAAGCCGATCAAGTTGCAAGGTAAAGGCAGAAAGATAAAGGAGATAGTATCCGACACCCTTCATAAGGGATGCCAGGAACAAGTTGCTCACTAGACCACAGGACATCAAAGGCAGATGGAAGGAGAACCTCCAACAGCTTCTGAATGAAGAAAACTCCAGACAATCTGTACTGCCCAAGACACAGCCTACAATGAAAAAAGAAGAAGAGGAGCCCACTCTAGAAGAACTAAAAACAACACAAAGGAAAATAAAGTCAGGGAAAGCAACAGGCTCAGATGAGATCACAGCAGACACGATCAAATATTTGAGTAAGTTAGAGGAGAAATGGCTCATGAAAATATTCATAGCAGTATGGAAAAAACATATCCCAGATGACTGGAGAATAAGTATACTAGTGCCAGTATACAAGAACAAAGGGGACAGTCGCAACTGTGGGCAGTACAGAGGTCTAAAGTTTGATGTCTATGATCACATGAAAAGTCATATGTAGGTTTTGCTCACAACAGGGCTACAGAAGAGTGTGATGGTACTGTAGTGCTGGTCTCTTGAGTGGGGTGTCTGTGGAATGTTCCTGCAGTGGACCTAGAAGAGCATCAGTTATGACCATGGGAGCTTCTATGCCCAGAGGCAACAGTGGACAATGTGGACAGTGGCATTCTCTCTGCAATGGTGTGTGCCTTCTACATAAGCTTGGCACGTGATCATGCAATATGCATCTGCCTCCAAGCATGGCCAAGGCAGCCAGTTGCCACATCCTCTCAGCTGCAGCAGTTGCTGTCAACTGAGCCATCACTGCCCTCAACATGTCTCCTTCAAGTCTCTATATGTCATATCAGTCTGCACACATTACAGGATGCTCTATTCTCCCTGAAATTGCACTTCCTCACACAGATCATATGACACACTGAACATCAATGACATGGTGGGAATAGTGGCCATCTGTGCCTGGATCACT
The DNA here is from genome assembly GCF_019279795.1 of Protopterus annectens. Classification (NCBI taxonomy): domain Eukaryota; kingdom Metazoa; phylum Chordata; order Ceratodontiformes; family Protopteridae; genus Protopterus; species Protopterus annectens. Next base: position 1,622,818,681 of record NC_056729.1, read on the forward strand.
GACCTGCACATCCATTGGCCAATGCCTAGGGTGACACTTCCCCCATCTGGGAATGTCTTGGAAGCATGGAGGGCATGCTGTGTATATGCTTCTCCTATACAATGGATTTGAACACCTTAGAAGTGGTGCAGCTCTCTTATGTAATTTTTTGGTTTTGACACCTGTATAGCTTGGATGAGACTGACATATTTATTTATTTATTTATTTGACATTTGTTGAACGTGAAAAGTCTGACTGGGCAGAAACCCATTTTCAGGGGAGGCCCAGGGAGAAAAGCTCCAAATATATATAAAAAAATAGATAAGTACATAGAAAAATAAAAGCTATCAATTACAATTAAATTTCAGCAACAATAAGATAAAACAAGAGTAGCTGGACTGTACATTAAGGACTGACAAATTTACTTACAAATCAGCTTAAAGCTGCAGATAGGTAGGTGAAAGGATGGTATAGAAGAGCCAGAATAGATTAAGTATCATATTTTAGAAAAAATATATGAAGTAATGGATAAATATTTGTTAGCTACTAATGAGAAAGGGGATGCTGAAAAGAAGATGTAGAGTTTTTTACAGGAGTAGTAATGGCATGGTGTTTGAGTAAGTAGGAAGGGGAAGATAAACAGAATAGTAACAAAAGGCAGGAGGGCAGTAAAGACGGAAGAAGTGAAGAAAATAGGAGGTGGACAAGTATCTAAGTAGGATAGGGAGGGAGAAAGGAAGACATGGTTACTGGCAGGCTAGGCATGGTTGTGAAGTGGATTATGAAGACGCTAGGCAGGATGAAGGTAGGAAAAGAGCCAGATGTTAAGGAGTCTTTCTTTTAGTAGTTTCTTGAAATTGTGACTGTTTGGTATGGATCTGATGTCTAAGGGGGTTCAGCTCCAGGCTAAGGCCACTGTGCAACTGTAAAGGCTGTGGCCTATAGATCTTACAGGTTTATAGATATTCAGTAATAGTTGGTCAGAGTTCCAGAGGGAGCAGTTAGAGATATAGTAGGTGATGATAGATGAGATGGATGGACAGGCAGTAGGTTTATTTAATATGAAATGTGTAAGGGCTGGTTGAGAGAGGAGGAGATAGTGAGGTAGTTCAAGCCAGTTTTAGGTTTTTAGATATAAAGTACTGTGAGTTGAAGGGCTGATTGGCAGCCCAAGCAGTTCTGAGTGAATGGGATATCCTGCAACCCAGGGGATGCTGGCAATTCATCTTACTCCTCTACAAAGACCACAGCTGTGTGTGGTGTGAGTGTGCCTTCCACTGTTAGTACTGCTGTGTTATCAGAGTGTGCCATGGCATATCACCATCATTGTAAGCTACTGGTGGCTCACTGGCATAAGGCATGTTCCTGTCTGTTGTGATAGTACCTTTGCCACTTGAATCTGTGAATGCATGGAAATAATATACAGGTGACGATGCTGGATCATATTTGTGACTCCCAGCACCATGATGCACACAGACTGACTCTCACATAAGGGCAAATCGAATGCCAAACAGGTTGCCAGATCACATACATTTCCCACACTAAACAAGGACATGACACAAAAATCCACATATGCGGAGGCACTAACGATTGCAAATTGGGAGCATTCATTCAGTCCCACAGTGGTGTTAATATACTGCGGACATGGTTAACGCAGACAAATGATTGTTACCAAAGCCATGGATTATAGCTAAATGCAAAAAAAAAATGCATTATTATTCCCCTTGGGAAAGCTGACATTCCTGCTAATTACATTATAGCCAGCACCCCCAAAGTGTAGACCTAGTAGTACATGATCTGGGTACTCAGGTTGATAGCGACCTGAACTTTGACTACCACGTATCCACAGTAGTAAGAAAATCCTTCTATGTGGCACATAATATAAGTAAAGGCATCACATCTAGATCTAAGGATGTAATAATTGCAGTATGCTTATACCTCATTAGACCATTAAATAAGTACAACGCTCCCTTTTCCATGTACCTCACCAAACACCTGCAACAACTGGAGAGACCACAGAGGTTTCTTACCAAGAAATTACATGATAGACAAAAAAAGTATTATGTGGAAAGACTGAAAGCTCTGTCACTGTATTCTGTCCCCTACAGGTTGCTAATGGGTGATCTGTGCCTGGCTTACAGGACAATCTCTGATCTGGGCCTGATGGAAATGCTACACATTTGTAAATCAAACTACAGAAGGGTCTTTCACTCCAGGGATCTTAACCTAGCCTTTGATATGAATAAGTCATGCTGGAGAGATAGATACATCTTCCAGAGACAGCCAGCTTTCTGAAACAAGCTTCCATTTCATGCAAAACAGAGCCCATTCCTGACTGTCTTCATACCAAACCTAGACCAATGGATGGGTGACTACAAATTCACTCCTGGGGTGATGCCCATATCCCTCCTGGACAGAGGAAATCAGTATTAACTACCATAGACCCTTACCTCTGAGAACTTCACTCACCTAACCACTGACAATTGGGGCAACTCGGGATAAATATGGATAGGCTTATAAGGGATCTAGGACCATTAGGCTAGTAACCTCCTAGAAACCTCTAAACCTATGACTGCAATATGCCAATCATATACATAGCCTATGGTTATATATGCACCTTGTGGTAAAAGTTATTACAGTTTTGATTTCCCTGAATAACAGGTATGTATATATATTTGCTTGAGTAAATAATACATGGCTGCAATCAGTCTCCTGTCACTGGCAACACAGGGAGCACAGTCTCCTTTGGTGCTAAAGGATCAGACATCTTTGTGTTCTATTCCCACTCCAGGTGACTGGATTTTTTTTTCAAATCACTGACACTGAAGTGAAGCACTGAAATGTGCTATACTCTTGAGTGCGCTGTACTTCAGATGAGATATTAAATCAAGGTCCCATCTGCTCGAGTTAGTGGAAGCTCAGGTGGATGTGCAAAGTCCAATGGCACTTATTGAAAAGAGTAGAAGTTCCCTGGTGTGCTGCCAAACTTCTCCTAGTAGTATATATAACACCTTGGAACTCCCCCCTGAAGAGAGGCAACTACCCTGCTGGGTCTAACCCAGTTAATAAAGGATAAATCAAATAAATAAATAAACCTTATGCATCTCCTACATACACTTGGGCAGTCATCTCCTGCCCAGTTGTAATTTCCAAGCCATTGCCAACTATGAGAATTGTCTCACATTCCCCAGGGATGAATACCAGGAATTCCTCCACTTCTGTGAGGCACCTCTGTGCTCATGGTCTACCTTAAGGATTCCATTAAGAAATTAAATGATGACACATCTCGAAATATCGATGGTATTAAACGAGAAATACATAAAATCATTCTTCAAAAAGTTGTTTATTGCATAAAGTTTATAATAATGTGCAAAGTGATAAAAAAAAAATCTTCATGGTGTTATACATTAATATACCAATATTAAAAAGATAAAAATCTAGAATATTGTTTATCACATAGACCACTTTCATTGCTAAATGTTGTGGACACAATGAATATTGTACCTGCTAAAATATATGAAGAGCAAGCATTATTTATAATAAGTTGTAAAGAATTATATGTTATAACCAAACCCCAGAAGCAATAAATGTCAGTAAATTTCTTCCGCAGTTTTTAGGGGCACCAAACTATCACCAGAGTTTATATCTTCTCTTAGTGGATGGAAAACAGGCCACTACTAAGAGAGACACAGCCTCTGACATAACCATTGTGAAGCCTGCAGTGGTTAAAGAGGAGCACTTCTTGCTTGGGCAGTCCACTCCAGTCAGAGCTTTAGGAGGCACCCCATTCCAAATGCCTTTGGCTAGGGTTCACCTTGACTGGGAGGGTGGAAAAGGAAGCAAGCAAGTAGGTGTGTTTGAGGATATCTCTGCAGCTGTCTCGAAAGGGAATGATTTTGATAATGCAGTACATTGTGTGCAGGCAGTTAGTTACACACAGTCAGGCTTGGAGACAGGTTTGTGGGTCTGGTAGCCTGGGAAAGACCCAGACAGACCTCACACCTGAAACCTGGGCTGGTGAGGTGGATATTTCAGGGAGGGGGCTACCTTGTATCAGTGAGCCTGAAGGTGAGCCACAGCTGCTGGTAGCTACTTATGTTCCTTTGGACAGAGTGACTGCAAGGGCAGAGGTGAGTAGTAGTACCCAGGCTGACAGTAAGGCACTGCTGTCAGAGGATACCAGACTTCCTGTGAAAGGGGAGCTGGAGAGAGTTACAAAGATAGGGTTGAGACAGGCTCCCTACAGTAAGAGGCTTGAGGGAGGTAGCTATTCAGGCACTTAATTCTCAAGGAAAATAGGAATCTGTATACTGGAACAAAGGGTTACTGTATAGAGAGTAGACCCCTGAGAGACAGTTATAGGGTGAGGTAATACATCAGTTGGTATTGCCTAGAGCCCACCATCTGGCACTTCTAGCCATAGCCCATAAAATTCCTTTTGCAGGTCATATGGGCATAAAGTGTACCAGGAGACATATTATGCAGAACATTTACTGGTCTGGGATTGCAAGGGATGCAACAGGATACTGCAGGACCTGTGAGCAGTGCCAAAAAGTAGGCAAGGCAGGAGACAAAATCAAGGGTCCTTTGATGCCTTTGCCTGTGACTGAGCAGCGGTTTCAGAGGATAGCTATGGATATTGTGGGGCCTCTGAGTACCCCTAGTTCCACATGGAAGAAGTATATCCTTGTGGTAGTAGATTATGCTACTGGGTACTCTGAGGCAGTCGCTCTGCCTCCATCAAGGCAGAGGAGGTGGTAAATGCTTTGTTAGAGATTTTCAGCAGGGTAGGTTTCCTGAGAGAAATATTGACTGAGAGGTACCAGTTTCATGTCAGACCTGCTGGCTTGTCTATGGAAGCACTGTAGGGTGAAGCACCTAAAGACAACCCCCTACCATCCCCAGACTAATGGTCTTGTGGAGAGGTTAAACTCTACTGACATGTGCACTTGACTCCCTCCGCTAGAGAGAGGTCATCTTTTGTTACTCCTTTCGGATTACACAAGTTTACAAAGATGCTCTTTGGTATGAAAAATGTTCCAGTGACCTTCCAGAGGCTGCTAGATCATATCCTAGCAGGAGCAGGTGATTATTCCCTTGTTTACCTGGATGATATTGCTATTTACAGACATTCCTGACATAATAACCTTCAGCATTTCAGGGAGATCCTGGGCAGACTACAAAGGGCAAGGTTGACCATTAAGCCCAGTAAGTGTCAGGTGGGTATGTCAGAGGTTTCCTACCTGGGACATAGAGTGGGGAGTGATAAGATCATACCAGAATCTGCCAAAGTGGAAGTCATTCAGGCATAGCCTGCCCTTGTTACTAAAAAACAGGTGAGAGCATTCTTGGGGACAGCAGGGTACTATTGTTCCTAATTATAGTACAATAGCTGCTTCCATCACAGACCTGACAAAGAAAAACTAGCCAGACAAGTTAATGTGGACTCCAGCCTGTGAACAAACATTCAAAAATCTTAAAGGGGCTTCGGGAGGACCCCCTGTATTAGCCAGTCCAGATTACAGCAAAGAATTTGTTGTGCAGGTGGATGCTTCAAACCATGGGGTGAGGGCTGTACTCAGTCAGATTTCCTCAGAGGGAAAAGAGCACCCAGTGGTATATCTCAGCTGTAGACTCCAACCTAGGGAGAAATGTTATGCAGCAGTAGAAAAAAGAATGTCTAACCATTGTATGGGCACTGGAGAAACTTCAACCCTATCTGTATAAAAGAAATTCACTGTAGTTACAGACCACAATCCCTTAACATGGCTACATTGAGTGAGCCAGCAAAATGCCAAGTTATTAAGGTGGAGCCTAGTGTTGCAGGCATATGACATGACAGTGCAGCACTATAGTTGGGTCAGCAACGCCAATGCAGATGGGAACTCAAGACAAGGTATGGGTTAATGTATTCCCACACAGGCTCATTCCTCTTAAGCAATGTTTCTCCAGAGTCACTTGAGAAACTAGCTTGAGTCTTCAAAGGGGGAGAGATGTGATGATGTGAGATATTGCCAGCTATGCCAGGAGACGTAGGCCAGTGGATGTGTAACATATGCCAGCACAACTAGCTGAAATTTAGTAAAGAATTATATGTCATTTGACTATCAAACTGATTTGTACAGATGCTTGTGTTGAAAATATATTTACAAAGTTGCTTGTGTTAAAAATGTATCAACAGTGTTGTGCCCTGCTGGACAGAAAAAGAAGTATACATGCATTATTGTAGCTGTTTAAATGCATATGTCTTTGGAAAATAGTAATAAATTAAATTACTTTATTTAGACCATAAGGATTGTATCTTACAGTTCTCAATGCAGACAGAGACAAAAAATCTGTACTAGAAAGTTTCCTGCATTGCCATTGGGGTGAACTAATTGCTACTCTGGAAGGGTGGAGGTTTGAAATTGTTTTATGATGTCCAGGAGCTGCTGCAGATCTTAGCAAGGCTCTCTTTGTGTGCATTATTGACACATATGTGATAAATCCTGACAGCTTCCAAGCATGGGGGGAGGCATGGGAACCAAAAGTCAGATGGCCAGTTGTATGTGATATCATTCTGTAATCCATTACTAAAAATAATGTTTAATACTAGGTGAGACTAAAGTCTTGTTGCACTCTGTTTTTGTAAACTGACAAAGAAGGATTTCTCATCTACTTTATCTTATATTACTCTAGTAAGTAACCAGGGAATAATAATTCTTTACATCAGTCAGGAAGATATAATAAGATTAGTTAAGTATTGTTTTTCTGTAAATGTGTGAACCTGTCCACCTGTGTTATTTTTTAATATTTCCCGTGACTGAAACTCTGGTATTGTAAATAGATATTTAGTATTTCCATGTTCTTTGATTATTTATTATTAAATATATTTAAATTTTTCATTGCTCTTGGTCTTTTAGAGAATATTTTAACCTTTGAGAGGACTTAAATCTATTGGATGACAATGTGGCCACTCCTGGAAGCCTTACTGCATTGGTCAGCATACCATTCGTATTAATATTATTTTCACTCAGTATAATTGGGTATCCTTGTAAAAACATTGGAGTAGTTGGCTTTGGGGTGTTTGGGGGCAGTATAGTCTGAGCAGATGGGGGCATTGCTGGTAAATCTGTGCCAGCCTTTACCAGGTATGTGTGTGTGAAAATCAAATCTCAAAGTGTGTGTGTGTGTGTGTGTGTGTGTGTGTGTGTGTGTGTGTGTGTGTGTGTGTGTGTGTGTGTGTGTGTGTGCGTGTGTGTGCGTGTGTGCGTGTGTGTGTGTGTGTGTGTGTGTGTGTGTGTGTGTGTGTGTGTGTGTGTGTGTGTGTGTGTGTGTGTGAACTACTTGGAGCAGGGACATGAAGCACTTTTTTCACATAGAGGGTGCTAGAGGACTTGGGTTGGACACTCATCTCAGATCTCAACTCTATAGCTGTGGCAGTGGGGGAGTCTTATTGGGAACCTGGATGGAGACAAATAGAGAAACCCATACCCTGGACTGAGTGTGTTTCCTGTGTGCTCTTAATTGTGCTTGATACAGAGAACTGCATCTGGAAATACTGGGTGCATCCATTTTTGGTCCAAGTGAACATCTCTCTCCAGTGCTAGTGGTGAGGGTTCATGCTCCTTGATTACTGGCCCAGAGTGGGGACGTCACATGAGAACAAGATGGTTTAGGATTACCTGATTTGAAAGGATATTTTAGAGATGCACAGTTAAGGCTCATATGTATAACACAAACAGAAAGCTATAATTCAAAGTGGAAAAGCATGATGATGAAGTAGGGTAATATTCAAGAAATAAGGATGAGACAGCATTATTGTGGATGCAGATCCTTAGGGAGAATAACACCACCATATATAATATTATATTCATAAAGTAGCAGAAAGTATTCTGAGAACTAAACCAACACAATAATGGAGAAAGATTTTGTCAGTAGGGATGACTGCAATTAGGTGTACACAGAATAGGCACAAGGGGGCTAGAATTTTCTGGAGAAAACTGACAAAGGAACAAAGATATGGGAGCAAATAACTAGAGTGGAAAAGGTAATAGAATGGGAAGAAGCCAAGGGGACATTTGGACAGCATGCTAGAAACTGTCTTCCCTAGTAGGATTGATATCAGAGTATAGGCCAAGAGAAAGGGGTAGGAGAATCCTAAGTAAAGGACTTGCTCTGGTGGAGTTTTCGGCTGTATCTAGAACAGAAGCTGCTCTTAAAAAAGAGATAATTAGTAGGGCCTATAAAATATTGCATGATAACTATAGGAATCAAATAGAGAAGGTTAGAAAAAGATTGGGAAGAGAGAATGGGTAAGCAATTCCCAATGAAACAACAGGAAGAAGTGTATGGCTCCCGAATATGCAACAAAGTCTAGAAGATTTAGGATTTATGCTTGGAAGTGTTTGCATAGGTATTTTTCTACTCCAAACAGACTCCAAAGAATGTTTCGCCCAGTAAATGCCAAATGTTGGAGGTGTGATGAGAAAGAAGACGGTAACTGGTTACATATATTTTGGGAGTGTAATGAGCTGGCAGACTTCAAAAATTCTCTACAGAGTACTCTGTCAGAAATATTGGGTGAGCAAATGGTTGTAACTAAAGGAATTTTTTTTTTGAGCTGGGAAACAGGATCTGAAATGCCTAGACATAGTAAAACCTTGTTAAGTTTCATTCTGGTGACTGCCAAAAAAAGCAATTACTAGAAAAATGGAAATCAAAGTCTAAAGCAATTATTTTTGAAGCATTGAATATTGTAAAAGATAAAATGGACATGGGATCTTTAGAAAAGAATAGGGGCAAATTACATAGTTAAAATGGAAATTGTGGGAACAGCACATATAGAATAAATCTTTGGAGAAGGAGGAGTGAGGTTTAAGGGAAGGCAGGAATTGGAGCAGTTTATGTAATGTTGCATTGATAATAATTATACAAAAGAATATACGTGATGTATAATATTCAAAATGGTGAACATGTTGATATAGCTAGTTTTCTTTTATATAAACGTATGTTTGCCTGTGCCTTAAGTGATAATACATTTGGGATGCATGGCTAGGCTTAAAACGGCCCCTGTGGTCATTGGTGTAGTATAGACCTATGAGCCTACAAACCTTTGTATAGGGAATATTAAGTTTAATTAATTGCTATTTTTTTAATTAATTGATTTTTAAGCTGCTATATAGGATGTTTAATTTTGTAGTAGTTTAGATCCATTGAAGGTGAATTGCTGAGGTACCAGATTGCTTGTCAAGTTATTACATCTGTAGAACGTCTCCAACTCATTGTTTTTCTAGGAATGTTTGGTGTTTTTTGCTTTGCTTACAAAATTTTCATTTCTTAGATTTTTCCATCACTATCTAACATCATTTAGTGTAATAACTATCATCACACTCTTTCTTTAAGTTGGCAAGACACAAATATGTTGACTATATTCAACAGAAAAGAACCCAATGCACTCATGTCAAAATGTCATACTGTTTCAAACAACAGGATGGCTCCGAATGAACACTTATTTTAACTGTTTTTTTTTCAGGGGCAGGACCCTCCTCTCCCCCACCCATGACTGACTCTCTCTCTCTCTCTCTCTCTCTCTAAATATATATATATATGGATCTACTTTGAAAGCTTGAAAGACCAGATTACCGAATGTAATTTTCATGAGACAACAACATCAAAACCATGATTTTCTTGAATTCAAAAGTGGTAAGTAAACACTTTCCCAAAATTGCATGGAAACACATTGGAGTATGTAAAACCTACCTAGGTGCACCCCCCCCCACAGCTATACATACCAGCTCTGAGACTGCACTGCAGTGGGGAAAAGGGCATATTTTCCCATGTTAGGCAAGTGTTTACTTACCATGGTAAAACTTCTCTGTTTGGGAAATCAAGGTTTCAATGTTGTCATCTCACGAAAATCTTGTTTGGTAATCTGGCCTTTCGAGCTTTCAAAGTAGATCCATATATTTATCTCTCTCTCTGTGTATATATATATATATATATATATATATATATATATATATATATATATATATATATATATATATATATATGTTCATAGGTTCATAGGTAGGTACTAGGCTATCGGCCCAAGGGCCTACTTAACCCTATCCAGCAAGGTTCCATAGCTTACGCCACCCAAGAAAGTTATTTTCCTGTGTCACTGTCCAGCAGAGACACAGACATGATCCCCGGGGTGTATTTCCTATTTCCCATGCACTCATCAAGATTTTCTTGAAGAGTGCTAATGAAGAACTTTGCTTGACATAGATGGGTAGCTTGTTCCAGAGTATAGGAAGTCTCTGGAACAGGAATCTATCCCTCCAGTGTGTCCTGTTTATTGTGGTGACAAGGTTTAGGTCCCTAGAGCGTGTAGCTCGGAGGGATTGGGATTTCTTTAGGTGTAGCATGTCCAACAGTTCTGGGTTTGACATAGCTTTATATGTTAGGCAGAGATCACCTCGGAGTAGGCGATATGCTACAGAGTAAAGCTGGAGTTTTTTGAGGCCATCGGTGTAGGGCATTTGTTTGAGGCCAGTAATCCTCTTTGTGAGATACTTCTGTGGCCTTTCCAGCTGCTGCAGATGTCTTGTGAGGTACATTCCAAAAGGGACATTGTACTCTATAATGGGTCTAATGAGTGATGAGTAGAGGGGAACAATGACCTCTTTTTTCCTGGATGAGAACCCTTTTATGATGAGGTGTGCCACGTAGAAGGACTTCCTGACTACTGTGCCGATGTGACTATCAAAGGAGAGACTACTGTCCACTTAGGTCCCAAGGTCTCTTATCACACATTCGGTGTTAAGTAGATTGCTGCCTATGTGGTAGTTCATGGGTACAGAGTTTTTACCAAAGGGGATGACACTGCACTTTTTGGCATTGAGCTTGAGGCCATGGCTCTGACACCAGGCATCTGTCTCAGTGAGGCCCTTCTGTAGGATGTCCACATAATTTGGGGACTTAACTATGGCTCCTAGTTTGCAGTCATCTGCGAACTTTGTTAGCCAGAGGCCTTCTGTGTTAGCCTGTACTTCAGAGAACTAGATACCAAACAGGAGAGGTCCCAGGACGGAACACTGTGGTACTCCACTTGTCACTGCTTTGAGGTCAGATTTGGAGTCTGCAACTTTTACAGTGTGGGTTCTGTCAGTGAGCCAGTTGGCAACCCATCTTGTGACATAAGGATTTATACTTAGTTTAGTGAGTTTAGCTATAATTCCAGAATGGAGAATGGTGTCGAAAGCCTTGGCGAGGTCAAGATAGGCTGTGTGAACCACCTTACCCTCATCCACGGCTTTGGTGGCTGCCTCAAAGAAGTCGATCAGGTTCAGAAGGCATGATCTGCCTTTCACAAACCCCAACTGGGTGGGATCCAGAGTTTGGAGGTTATCAATGTCTTTCTTTATGAGTTCCAAGATGATACCTTCCATGGCCTTGCAGACCAGGCTCGTCAGGCTAATAGGTCGATAGTTCCCAGAATCAGAAAGAGAGAGAGACTCCTAAATCACACAATAATGAAGAAAAGACGTTTCCTACTTTCCATTAATGTGCAATCTTTCTTCAAACAAGCACTCCCATTTGACTCTCCTGTCTTTTTAAAATGTTCTACTTGCATCTTGATTAAGTAAAAGGATATTCAAATATTATCCTTTTACCACATATATGTGTTTATCTGTTTATTACTAATGGTTGATAGTACTTAACATCACATTGATGTGTATGTAAAAAAAAACCCACAAAAGATCAGATCTCACGTAGATTAACTCACACCAATTGAAAATCTAACAAGAGTCTCATTTTCCAGTCAGTTTCAAAAATAACAAATAAAACAAAAAACAGACTACTAACTTACAAACACACATTGTTTTCATAGTAGTAAGGTTATGTGTTTAGTACTCTAATGTGTAGTTTTGGGGTTACGGGCAGGGTAGGGTGAGGGGTGGCACACATGACTGAAGGTAGGGTAATATCAGTAAACCAAGGGCAACCTCTGTTCCTTGATATGAAATCCTTCCTTCCTCCCTGCCTACCTTCTAAAACTCCACCACCAGTAAATATCCTTCAGCCCTGCAACTTCTTGATTCCTACTTCCCCACAACTTACCTTCAGTAAAATACAGACCCTTTTCCATAATCATGTTACTCATCAGCTTATCCTGTATTCTTCTCCTCACTCTAGTCATTTCTCATCCTACCATGACTCAATAATAACTCTCAACATCTCTCCAACTCTCTCCCAGCCACTTATCCATAATTCCTCCGTACGTTCGCCACACATCGCGCCAAACCTATTTAATGACGCACCTCATTTTTACACCAAATATAGACTGATTAACTCCATTTCAACTCAAATAAAAATACAATTAAGTGGAAAAATACTCTCCAAATATAAGAATCAGTAATACCCAAATATACTAAAGTTCTTCTAGGAGAAGACATTCATCCCAACAGTCATTCCCCTGGCCTGGTAATCTAAGTTTTGCCAACATAAACATTAGAAGCACGAGAAATAAAATTATTGAACTACATGCCTGGATTACTCAATACAAGCCTGATAGTCTCACTAGAAGTAAGAAGGATGCTGAAATCACATTCCTCCAGCTATAATATCATCCATACTGACTGTATAAAGAGGAACAGTGGTGGTATTGCTTTAATATTTTTCACCAACTACCACATTTCCTACTACAACAAACCAATACCAAAACTGAATTCAGCAGAGCTTTTTATTACTTTCCTGAAAATAAACAAATATAAACAAATATGTATTACTGTCCTTTACATCCCACCTGGCAACAACACAGCTACATATCCTACATTGGATATCCATAACAATACCAGAAGAAAAACTTCTACTAGGGGTGAGAGACTGGCATAACGGTTAAGGTGCTTACCTTACAGACACAAGGTGCTGGATTTGACATGAGGTAATTGGTTAGGCTTAGAAAAATGGCCCACAAGGGCAGTTAGCCTTGTATTAATCTATGAACCTATGAAGCTGTAAGCCCTACTAAGAATGCTCAACAAATTTTGGGTGGGAGGTTGGCTTAATGATTTAGATGTTTACCTTAGAGACACAAGGTGCAGGGTTTGATTTTCCCATGTGATAACTGGCTAGGCTTAACATGGCTCACAAGGGCAGTCAGCCTAATACTAATCTATGAACCTATGAACTAGGTGATATCAATATCAATTGTTTGACATAACGTCTAACTCCCCTATATCTAGCATGAACTGATATGGTTTCACACAACTAGCTTCTTATTAGACTGGATCCTAGTGTCAGACCCTAGCAAATTTATCACCACAGGTACAATTTCAGACTCTCTCAGTGACCATTTCCCAGTTTATACAACCATACACCTCACACATCCACTTAAGTAGCATGTTTATAAAACAACACACAAACTGTCCAAGTTTAACGCAGAAATATTCATTACTACCCTATCATCTATTAACTGGCACATCCTACAAATCTTCCCCTTAGATGATGCTGTAAATTAATTAAATACAGCTTTCTTAAATATCCTTGCACCCCCTAGAAGAGAGACTGAAAACAAATTATGCAATTTGGCTATCCAAACAAAGCAGACTGCTGCTGTAAGATAGAGAAAAAACATGTAAAGAATGGCAACAATATAAAATACTACAATATCCCACATACTTCTGAATGTTCTACAACCACGCTAATAAGCAAATAAATGAAGATAACAATTATACTATAACAACATTCAGACAATAGTAAACACAACCCTAAAAATGATGGTCAGGCATTAAAGAAATCTTATATCCCAGAAAAAAATTCAACCCCAACCCTCTCCTAATAACTCACCACTCAGATATGCAGTACAATTCAACTCTTATTTCATACATATTATACCATGACCCCCTATTAATATTCCAAAATGTGCACGCTGATTGGCCAGCATGCACGTTGTAAAATAGATTAATAAATAGGTTTAACATAGTGAGACAGCTTTAAAATAAGCAACGGACATCTCCGTTGCTTATTTTAAAGCTGTCTCGCTATGTTAAACCCATTTAACATAGCAAAACAGTAAAAAGCAACGGAGATCTTTCTTTCTCCGTTGCTTTTGGCCACAGCTCTGATGTACTGCGTAGGCATGCACAGTACATCAGAACTGCCGCGGATACCAGACAGCTGCGGAAGGGCAGCAAAGAGGCATTATACAATGCCATTATTTAAGAAAAGTAATTATTTCTTTTCTTAAATAATGTCATAATAATAGCAATAACCCATTTCTGGGTGTGGGTAATGCGGGATTTACCCATGGTTGTCTTTGTTTGGTCGCCCTCGGGACCAAACCACGCCAACCGTGGGTAAATCCCGCATTACCCACACCCAGGCGTGGGTTATTGCTATAGTAGACCATCCCTAACCAAGGATTCCCCAACATGTAATTCCAAACCTGCCCAACAGCTATATGTCATCACATACACTTTCCCCTTAAAACTTGTGCCCACATACTATATAAAGCTTCTCTTAAACAAACTCAGACCATGTTCTACTTCAGTTGATGAGCTTCCAGGTGAGTACCTTAACTCATTCCAGCCAACTGACACTTCCAGGTGCTTCTGCCATTACATCCTACTGATGCCTGTGGGCATCAAATATTGTTTGTTCATATTTGCATCAATAATTCCAAAACCACGCTACCTACAAAGTATTAAAACATTTATTTTAAAGCTTACACCATGGCAAACTTTATTGTATTGATAGTTAATCTCTGTCTAGTGCAGGTAAAGAAGATTAATTGTTGTTTATATAATATTTATTTATATTGTCATAAATTTCATGTTTTTTTCTAAATATCTCAACAACCAAGTAACACAGACAGAACTGCTCAGACTCATATGAAAGCTCTCAGCTGGATGAACAAAATGATCCTGATAGTATGTGTGTAACTTGAGTGGTTGCTGAGGTATTGTACATTGTTTACAAAATATTGAAAACCTAATAGTTACCATGTTTACTGTGACTTATAAAATTCAGTTTAAGATCTAGAACCTAAAGAATATTACCACTATAAAGAGTCTGTGCTAAAGAATTTTCCATTTACACTTCTTTATCCTTAAGGCACCATAGATATGAACATTTGTTTGAAATGTGAGGACAATTTAATTCTATAAAAAAGCTTAGGCTCCAATTATTGGAAGTTAGTGTAAACTTCCTGAGTGCCACTGGAGGGAATGAGTTAAAACAGCAGTCAGTATCACTGCCTATCCTGTCTCGATCCATATAAATAGGTCAATTCAGGAATTCCACATATCCTCTCTCTGAAAAAGTCACACATTATCCCTCTACACAAAGGAGGAAATTCAGTAGACATCATTAGCTTTATCCCTATAGCAATATTATCCCCCCCAAAATACTTGAAAAATGTATTCAAAATCAATTGCTAAACTATCTCCTGCAGGAAGAACTACTATTCCCCACACAACATCCCTTCTGTCCTTCCCATAATAGTAGCACTGGGGTTCCTATTACCATATCACTGTCTGTTTGTCAAATGCATCTTGATCGAACCAAAAAAAGTGAAAAGGCAAAATAGCGAAGTGGCTTTTCAGTGAATTCTTTCCCTGGGAAAGAATTCACTTGGCCACCTTCATTACTTTGCCATTTTTGGAACTGTAGTGCAATCTCAGAGTTAGTATATTTAAGTAGGGTGGGCTTCACCCCCCACATTATGTAATGTTTTAAAGTTTTTTTTTTTTTAAATTTTGGAACAGTGATTTTTTTCCCCTTGGATAAAAATCGCTGTTCTGTGGTTTCAACGTTGTAAGCTTTCGCTTACATGGGGTTGATTATTTATCATTTGCTTTTGTAAGCATGCGATAATATAATATAATATAGACCCTAGCACTGCACTTATAACCCTTATAGATACTGTCAATAAAGCTAAAGATAACAGCAATGTAGTCTCCTTTTTATTTCTAGACTTGTCTAAAGCCTTCAACACAGTTTGACATAGCAAACCTCTGCTTCAAATGTCCTCATTCCATCCATATCAGCCCACCCTTCTTTGGTTCAAAAGCTACTTGTCCAATAGGTATTAGTCAGTAAAATGGCACTCCACCCTCTTTCCATACCTCCCAGTCAGCACTGATGTACCACAAGACTCTATCCTTGGGCCACTACTCTTTAACCTTCTCGGCAACACCTTCCATGCAGCTACACAACAGGCCTCCCTAATATATTACACAGATGATGCCACACTCATATGCACATCAGACAACCTGGCACAATGCAAAAAAAAAAAATTACTCAGGAAGTTTTAACAGCCACTAGAACATGACTTTTTAACTCAGAATTCATGTGCTCCACCCCCCCAAAAATACTTCTTTTCTTTTATCTACCCCAAATCCATCTCTCGTGAAAATGTAAAATTTAAAATCCTTTCTCTTAATAATATAACCATTGAAGTAATTTCTCATTGCAAATTATTAGGAATGATAGTGGATGATAATCTTAAATTTGACCTTCACATAGAAAACTGCATTAAAAAAATACCAAAACCTAGGGATGCTTTATAGACCCAAAAAATTTCTCTCCAATGCAACTAAAACTACACTTGCCACTCCTTACCTCTTCCCCCCACTATATTATGGCTCACCCAACTCAAACAATACTATAATAAAGTAGCAAAATTTGCAGCAAATACTGCTTTCAAAACCCATCACTGTAGAGCACTAAAAAGTCGAAATTGGTTAGAACTCCACCATCAGCTAACCTTCCGTTAGTTTTATTAACAACCCTGTTGTTCTATTAATTTTTAAGCTCATTAGATAAATATTTAGAAAGACTCCCTGATGTTTAGTGTTCCCCCCAGCTTTGATCAGAAGTCTTAAAATGGCCCAATTATTTCACAGACCAATACAGTAATTCAATAATGCCAGACATTAGAGTTTATTCTTCTTACTATACAATTCATGCTGGAGTAATTGTGTTCTATTAACTTTGTAAGTGGATTAGAATATTATTCAAGTGAGTCCCTGCTATCTAGTGCCCCACAAACATCTTTCATGCTGCAAAATCTGTTGTTGTATTAACTTTTTCAGTAATTAGAAGTAATACAAGTTTCCCCAACATCTAATATACCCCTCCTCAGCATTACATCCACTGCTCATTAGTGTAGGTGCAGTTAAGAGGTATGGATCCAACTTCCAGTTGTTTTATCTCTGCTCCTATATTCACTACTTCCAGTAAAGTTGGGTAAGACTTTGAGTTAAACCCATTTGTTTTATTTATTTATTTATACATTTATTGACCGTGTAAGTGTGCTGGTCAACAGACTCTTTTCAGGCATGATCCAGGCCAATTGGCAAAGAAAAATGCATCATTGTACATTGTAGATAACAAACAAGTAATAAAATAGAAATATAATTGCACTTTACATTTACAATGGCAAATTACATTCAGATAATACATTAGCAAGACTAACAAAAAGTGAAATTAGATGTTCATCAAGGAGAGAAAAAATTGAACTTTAAAGGTAACTAGTGAGTTTTAAATGTAAGAGAAGAGACTAGAAAAAGCAATGATGATGCTATACTCATAGGAAATGCAGACGTCAGTAAACAGTAACAAGGAAAAAGGTACTAGCATTCCTGAGCACACATCTGACACACATCTGCAACTTCTCTAAACCGAAGGATGCAATGCCTGTAACAGAAACAAAACTGATTTCACATGGGAGCATACCTCTCTAACTCTTAGCACAATAATTCTGTACAAAGACAAAAACAATGTGGGGGTGGGGGCAAATGCCCCAAATCAGTTATGGATTTTAAATATTGATTTTATAAACTTAGGAAGTTGCTAGAATAACAGGTTTTGTTTTAGCATGCATTTTCTGAAGATGTGAAGTCTGAAACTCATATGATACAGTGACTGCAATCAAAAATATTTTGCCTGAAAACCACAAAGTTTATGAGGAAGAAATCAAATGTATGAGGCAAACCTCTTGATATTCTGTAAACATCTGGATAGGTGAGAGGTATACCTCGGAGATAGTAGGATATCTTATCCTGTCCATAGAGCAAAACTCATTTTCAGGACCTCATACCAGTCCTTGGAGAACAACAAAAATATAATATCCCTTCATTACATTTACAATATTACAGTTGGCCAGACATGAAACCTCGACTGGAACCTGGTTTTCCCTTTGTTAAGTCAGTTTATTTATGTCCAAATAGCCCTGCTGCATATATGCTTGCAATGTAATATCTTATAACACGAACAAGCCACCCAAAAGTAGCAAAAACACACCAGGAACCTGGAAACTATGCCAGAGACAGAGTTCTTTTATTCGTTACAAAAAACCAGGTTGAGCGCTTTCTTCAGAATACAACTGACTTCATCAGAACACATAATACTAAAAGCCATTCCCTTAAATACATAATATCCCTCAGAAAAAAAACGCCCTTTCCATCAATTAATCAATTAGATAATCAACATTTAAAAAGATAGGACTGCCTTGTGTACAAAAAAGTCCTATCAAACACTTCTTGTAAAATTACTTAAAACTACATATATTTGACAAATCTATGAGCATATACATCCTGCATATAAACAACTACAAAAACAAGTAAATAAAAAAATATATAAAAAAATCATGTAACAAAGAACATATAATGTATAATGTATTTGACCTCCTATTCATTACTACTTGTCATGTATTAAAATTCCTCTAACAGTGACTATTGCATATAGTATACCTATATTCTAATGACTGTAATGAAGGGATCACTACATTTATTGTGCTGTAACCTTGTACACATGACATGAACCACTATGTAAACCTAATAATTGGTATAAAAACATTCTGATATTTTTTGAAACCTAACAATTAATGACAGTATATCTGACAATATACCACTAAATATACTACCAAAACTGTGTGGAATGAATCACAACACATTGTTCTAAACCCTAATGAGGGGCTTAGTCGGGATCATCTCATTTAACCCTGGGGATGTAGATGCGTCAAGCCTGATCTGCCATCTGATCTCTCTTTCCCCCACAACTGCCTTTATATTGCCCCCTCGGGGGTTAGGCAAAACCGCCTCCAAAATTGCAAACTTAAAACCAATGCATTGTGGATTTTTAATTAAATGTCTGGACAAAGCGTTGTTCATATCACATTTCCTAATACAGTATGTGTGGTCATAAATCCTGTTTTTTAGGCAGCGGTCGGTCTTTCCGACATAATAACTCATACACGTTTGACAAACACCCAGATAAATTATGTGTTTAGTCAAACAATTGCCGTGACAAAACTTAACCTTACTTTTTATACAGTTGTTTAGCATAATATAGGGAACCTCCAATATATACTTACAAAAATTACATTGACCACATTTTTTGTACCAATTTTCTGCATTTTATCAACTACTTAGATGTCTATATATATAGTCAGGGAAATGCATTTCAGTCCCGTATTTACAGAAAGGACACATTTAGTAATGGGTATCTGCACTTTGATAGTGCACATTCTTATAGTACAAAACGGAGTATCATAAGGGGGCAGTGTATTCGAGCTGCAAGGATGACATCGGAGAGAGAGCACATGCTCCATGAAATGACATATATTGGACATCTATTTGCAGACAAAGGATACCCCCAAGATATGATTAAGGACATCACTTCGTATGTAGCTAACGAATGGGGAAATAAGTACAAACCACTTTTGGGTTCAGGTGTCGTGACCAATAAGTCCAGCAATGTCAACAATAGTAACACTAGTAATAGTGTCATAAGTAATGAATATTCCAGGGCTTGTATTATTAAATATGGCAGGCATATTAGTGAAGTTAAAAATATAATCACTTCCAACTGGAATATATTGACTAGTGATCCATCTATCAAAGAGAGAATACCGGACAGACCACATTTTGTATACAAAACTGGGAACAACTTGAAAAGAATTATCGAGATCAAATCTAGCTATAATAAGGGTAATAAAATGCAGAAAATTGGTACAAAAAAATGTGGTCAATGTAATTTTTGTAAGTATATATTGGAGGTTCCCTATATTATGCTAAACAACTGTATAAAAAGTAAGGTTAAGTTTTGTCATGGCAATTGTTTGACTAAACACATAATTTATCTGGGTGTTTGTCAAACGTGTATGAGTTATTATGTCGGAAAGACCGACTGCTGCCTAAAAAACAGGATTTATGACCACACATACTGTATTAGGAAATGTGATATGAACAACGCTTTGTCCAGACATTTAATTAAAAATCCACAATGCATTGGTTTTAAGTTTGCAATTTTGGAGGCGGTTTTGCCTAACCGAGGGGCAATATAAAGGCAGTTGTGGGGGAAAGAGAGATCAGATGGCAGATCAGGCTTGACGCATCTACATCCCCAGGGTTAAATGAGATGATCCCGACTAAGCCCCTCATTAGGGTTTAGAACAATGTGTTGTGATTCATTCCACACAGTTTTGGTAGTATATTTAGTGGTATATTGTCAGATATACTGTCATTAATTGTTAGGTTTCAAAAAATATCAGAATGTTTTTATACCAATTATTAGGTTTACATAGTGGTTCATGTCATATGTACAAGGTTACAGCACAATAAATGTAGTGATCCCTTCATTACAGTCATTAGAATATAGGTATACTATATGCAATAGTCACTGTTAGAGGAATTTTAATACATGACAAGTAGTAATGAATAGGAGGTCAAATACATTATACATTATATGTTCTTTGTTACATGATTTTTTCCATTTTTTTATTTACTTGTTTTTGTAGTTGTTTATATGCAGGATGTATATGCTCATAGATTTGTCAAATATATGTAGTTTTAAGTAATTTTACAAGAAGTGTTTGATAGGACTTTTTTGTACACAAGGCAGTCCTATCTTTTTAAATGTTGATTATCTAATTGATTAATTGATGGAAAGGGCGGTTATTTTTCTGAGGGATATTATGTATTTAAGGGAATGGCTTTTAGTATTATGTGTTCTGATGAAGTCAGTTGTATTCTGAAGAAAGCGCTCAACCTGGTTTTTTGTAACGAATAAAAGAACTCTGTCTCTGGCATAGTTTCCAGGTTCCTGGTGTGTTTTTGCTACTTTTGGGTGGCTTGTTCGTGTTACAATGTAATATCTTACTTACATACAACTAAATGAGGGAGTGAGATAGCATAACAAAAGGAACTAATAACCAAATTAAAAGGTTACACTGCCCAAGACCATAAACTTCATGCCAATAAAGCAACACAAAACAATGGTTATTTATAACACGTTTATCATTAGTTTTGTGTTTCTTTATTTGATGTGTGGTCCATGGTTTTGGGCAGTATAACATTTGTTTTGGCTACCGACATACAAGCTCACCTCTATCATCTTTTGATAGGGCCATCAACTAATGCTTCAGACTGGCAGACTGAATGTCTCCAAAGTCAAAACTGCCCAATAAACTTTATTAGTCATGGTCTGTGTTCTAGAGTACCCCTGGGTCAGTCCATTCCCACTTTTATAAACACAAAATCCTGTCATCAGGGAGTACATGGATGTCTCAGGGAGAATACCTACAGACACATTTGACAAGTTAAGGCTCATTCTGCCACCAGTTGCCAGAATAAGGCATGCTAGATAACTTCATTCATGCAGATATCAATAATATTGTAGGAAATTCCATGATGGGCCTGTTTTAGAGACCACTTTCAGCAATGAAAGCTATTCTGCTACTTTTGAAACCTTATATCCCATCAAAGTAACCACCAGGCTTTTCTTAGAAATAAAGGATCCATCCATGTCAGACACAGATGAATCAGCTTATGTCTGTTTACTTAACTACATTAAGCATTTAAACAAATAAAGCAAGATCTGCTTTACCCCCTGCAATCACCTTCACAATCTGTCACCAACTTCTTTCTTGTATAACACTTTTTTTCTCCATGCAGATCACCATTGGCTGATCATGCTATCTCTTATTTATTTTATTTTATTTATTTTATTTGAGCGGACGGGGATAGTTTAGCTGATAATTTCCATTTGGGTAAAGGAGACAGAAAAAACTCCACAGATACAAAAATAAAGTTATACAAAAAAATTGATTTTTTATGAGAGTTTTTAACAGATATTTATAGTTGTTGGATAGTCTCAATAGAAGAAGAGAACATATAATACATATAATACTATTCTAGACATTGCAACAGACATTAGTATCTCTAACTCCTTCACATCATTCACATATTACATACATTATAATATATAATAATTTTTTTTTTTTTTTTTTTTTTTTTTTTGAGAACAGTAGAAACTGTTTGAGAACACAGAGAAGGATTCAGTTGAAGAAAAAAAGTAGAAGATATAAGTAGTTAGAGGTTTTCAGTCAGGATTGGTACAAGAGCAGAGCCAGAAGTTTTTAAGATGTGCAAGGAGTTGTTTTTTAAAAAGATCAAAGGAGCCTATAGAGGTTCAAACTACCCCTCCATTGATTGCCGTGGACGTTCTTTCTATGACTTGTGATCAGGAAGGAGAGTGAGGCACCTCATTGTTGTGCATTGCATGCCCAGCAGCATTCTGGGGGGTAGAGGGGCATGTAGCAAGCACCAGAGCTGAACCGCATTACATTTCTGCAAAGGACAGGTGTCAGTAGGCCATCCTACCCATGATCAATAGCACTTCATTGGTAGTTTTCCCTAGTTTTCACTAGAAACATTACACTGCTTTGTGTGTCCCAGACATATGCCCCCCCTTCCACTCCTCCTCCTCCCCTGGATGGGTACACCCTCCCTCTTCTCCCAGCACCTCCTATGACCAAGCCAGTAATCAAACTTGGGTCATCTAGGCCATAGTAAAGGCTTTATCCCTCTACACCATGGTGATGGCCTTGTCACCAACTTCTGATATATAAGGAATCTTAAGCTGGATTTTGAAGCTTAAATTATTGATCTGGTGTATAGCTCTAGTGAGGCTATACATCATTAGAAACACAGAGGCTTATCAACCTAGAGTGACTTGTACTTTGAATGTAGGCAACAGATTATGGTATTGCATTTGCAATTCCCCAAAGAAGCTGAAAAGTAAGGTGTACAAAACAATAATATGACCAGTGCTACTGTATGGTACAGATAACTCGGCAGTGAGGGTAGAGTAGTTGAAGAAGCTAGAGGTAATGGAGATGAAGCGCTAGAGATGGTTGGTAGGATGCACACTGTGGGAAAGAATCAAAAATGAAAACATCAGAGCAAAAGCCAAAGTAGCTTCAATGGCAGTGAAGGTCAAACAGAACAGGTTAGAGTGGTTTGATCACAGGAAAGCAGGAGATGATCTGGTGAAGAAGATTTGAGAGAGACAGAAAAAGGCTAGAGGAAACAAGGGCATCCATAGGTTCATACTAGACTAACTGCTGTTGTGGGCCATTTTAAGTCTAGCCAATTACCCCAAGTGAGAATCAAAACCTTCATTCTGTGTCTGTAAGGTAAACACCTTAACCATTAAGCCAACCTCCCACCCCATCAATCCAGAAAAGAGATGGATGGATTTTGTGAGAGAAGTCCTGCAA
Source organism: Protopterus annectens (assembly GCF_019279795.1). Lineage (NCBI taxonomy): Eukaryota > Metazoa > Chordata > Ceratodontiformes > Protopteridae > Protopterus > Protopterus annectens. The sequence goes on from NC_056729.1 coordinate 1,622,842,193, forward strand.
TGTGCACATATGACAACTGAAGAATGTAGGAGAGTGGCACTGAATCAAAAAAGATGGTGACAGTTGATGCAACACTTTGATCCCACATAGAAAATAGGAAGCAGAGGGAGGATGATGATGATTTATAAACTGTCGTTAGAATCATGTTCTGGTCCAGTTATCCATACCATCTGGCAGACCTATAAATCAAAAGTGATTACAAGTAGTATAATTTCACTCTTTAGTCTGTTTTTTTCTAGCTCATGACATTAGCAGAGTATTTAACTATCTTTCAATTCTAATTCTTCTGCCAAAATAATGGAGAATCCATGGTTGTAAAAGGAGATAATCACATTTTTGAATGGTATCACAAATAGCCACCATGTCTCCAGGCATCTTTTTAACAACTCAGAGACAGTGAGAAGATTTTAATATTTACTACTTTGCTCTTTGCCATGCTACAGTAGGCAAAGAGGTTGTGTTTGAGAGAAGAGAGACCAGAAAACTTGATACATTTATTGTGCAGTGTGCATTTCTTCTATAAATGGTTGAGCCACATAGTTTCCATGGATTGTAACTGCATTTAACTTAATAATGTACTACTGAAAAAGAAACATTGAACTTAAAAACTAGGGAACCTTGTAGAAGTCTTGATGCATCTCAGTGGTTAATACTGATTAGCGATCTCCCACCTATCACAACTGTGAATACCTGGCTGCAGAGCTGTTGACAAATTTCCATCATTCTCTTTTCACATCTTCCATGCTCTTTACCATCAGATCCAGTCACTGTCATAAAATAACATCTCAGTCTAGTTCTGACAAAATCAAAAAATAAATTAAAAACAATATTTTTTATTTATTTATTTTATTTATTTATTTATTACATTTAATTACCGGGCACTGTCTGACTGGGCCAAATGGCCTGTTTTCAGCGGAGGCTCGGGGAGAAAAGCTCCAACAAATTACAAACAGTTACAAAATACTAAGTATCGTACAATTAAGATAAAGTAGCAGTACAAGCAAGGCTAAGCAGAATTTTAAAATGTCATATATACACAAGGTAAAAACAAGATATAACAGAATTTAAAAGTATAGAACATCATATAGAATCAGAAAAGATTTTTGTTTTGTGTATAAAATAAGTCAGGATTGCCAATACAGCAATAGGCTGTGAGAGAGAGTTAGCAAATAGTGAAGGAGGGTAGGAATAACTTAGCCCTAGGGTGTACAGGAGCATAACCAATGATTTGAGAAATATTTTTTAGGAGCTGTTTGAAATTCTGAGTGTCAGGTAGAGATGGAATATGCTGGGGAAGAGAATTCCAGGATTTGGCTATTACGTGGCTGTATAAGGAGTCACCATATGAGTTACATTTGATAACATTAAGCAGTACTTTAGCTGATGACCTGAGTGAATTGAGATTACTGTAGGGTTGCACAAGGTCTGACAGAGCTGGACAGAAGTCAGGTTTATAAATGACTGAGTGGGCAATTATTAGTTGATTGAGAGATAGCAAGTTAGGGAGTTCGATGCTGAAGGGCAATGCAATGATGTGGTCTATAAGACTGGTTTGAGGCAAATTTGGCTATTTTATTATAGTAAGCTTTGAGGTTATTCAAATCTGATTTACAAAGGTGGGTGAATATTTGGGAGCAGTAAAGAAGGGTCGATAGGAGGAGTGTTCTAGCTGTTGTAAGTCTGGCATGATTGGTGAGATAGGGTTTAGCCCTATAAAGAGCATTGAGTTTAACACGGGCTTTTTTAATCGTTAATACTATGTGTTTATCAAACTTCAGGCCACTGTCAAGAGTAACACTGAGAAGTTTTGTATGTTCAACGGATTCTATTTTAGTACCATTGGAGGAAAAGATAGAGAGAGGTGACTGGGTATTTTTTACAGAAATATTACTAAAGACCATAAGCTTGGTTTTGTTAGGGTTTAATATAAGTTGGTGGTCTGATAAATAGTTTTCAATGCTTTGAAGGGCAGCCTGAGTTTTTTCTTGGAGGTCATTCATGGTGGGGGCTGAGTAGATGACGGAAGCACCATCAGCATATTGAATGACTGAGACAGGTTTGGCAGCACAACAAAGATCACTGGTAAAATAATGAAAAGTAGAGGGCCAAGGATGGACCCTTGTGGGCCACCAACAGTAATGGGAAGCAGGGGAGAGAGTTGATTATCCCATAAGGTGGTTTGTTTATGGTTAGAGAGATAGCTGTGAATCCAGCATAGGGAATTAGGGCCGAAATTGAGAGGGGCAAGTTTATTAAGAAGTATCTGATGTGATACCATGTCAAAAGCTTTTGACATATCAAGGAAGGTGGGAGAGACAAGCTGGCTTTTGTTTTTGAGGAGATGTATGGTATTGGTGAAACTTATAAGAGCTGTGTTGGTACTATGTTTCGGGCAAAAGCCATGTTGTGTATTAGATAATAGGTTGTTCTTAAGGAAGTAGTGTAGTATCTGTTTAGTATGCATTTTCTAAAATTTTGGCTAGTGGTGAGAATATAGCTATAGGTCTATAGTTGGAAAGGTCAGTGGAGGTACCTCCTTTGTGTAGGGATATGACATGAGATATTTTCCAGAGAAGAGGTACATACTGTCAATGGTTTATTAGGATAGATATAGGGTAAGAGATGGATGTAGCAGCTAGTTTTAGAAAGTCACCTGGTAGCTGATCTGCAGCAGGAGAAATAATCACTTGGAAAAAAAAATAACAAAACATATGCACCAAACAAAAATGAAAAATCCAGGAAATGAAATGTACACCAAATTCAAGCCCTGCAAAAAGCATTATGGAAGTGTTTTTTTTTTTTTTTTTTGTTAAAGAAAAAATGAAAACTCACACTAATTGCATAATCAGAAAAAATCTGCAGGTGAAAAACTGAGCTCCAGAACAAAAAGTGTGTGTGTGTGTGTGTGTGTGTGTGTGTGTGTGTGTGTGTGTGTGTGTGTGTGTGTGTGTGTGTGTGTGTGTGTGTGTGTGTGTGTGTCTCTGTGCATGCATGTGCATATATGTGTGTGTGTGTGTGTGTGTGTGTGTGTGTGTGTGTGTGTGTGTGTGTGTGTGTGTGTGTGTATTTGTATGTGTATTTATGCTTTTATCTTCTTATTCAGAAAAATGACTACTAGAGTAAACATTTTGAGCTTTACTATAACACTTTGTTGATACATATTTCTTGCATTTCCTGAGAAATGCTTTCAAAAGCAGTGCCAGCAGGATTCATATTTTCAGAGCTAAAGGTGATAATTATTCAGACAAATGTGCTGAATAAGAAATGTATTTTCACGTCCTCATTTAGTTATAGCTATGTCACACCAGAAAGTGTATCTATATTAAAGGAAGATCCTTGGGCACTGCAAACAGTCATTTATTTGGTGATAGAGTCTCGGGCTCCTGTCCACCTCTAGTAGTAACAAGATGGTTTGAATTATACTTTCTGATGTGCTGGCATACGGTTGTGATTGAATGTTCTTCAAGTCCCCTCCCAGCCTATTACAGCTGCACTCCTTGAGGGATCGAAGCTAGGCTCCATGCTTCTTTTGCTGTATATTAATCAGTTCACTTTGGCTTAGCAGTCACTCAGATGCAAAATGAATGCCGTCATATTTTGAACATCAGACGAATGCCAGTACCTGAAATTGATAAAAGCAGCTATTGGTTAACTGCAAACTATTTGCTTCTAAAGGCATCTAAACTGCTGGTATGCACTTTGACTGACCACAAAGTTTCAGGCAGAACACTGTATACATTTTACTTTCCTGTACTGGAGGAAATTGCAGAAAGTATGGACTTGCTAACATGCTGTTGTGATCACAACCTCTTGTTTAGTTATCCTAACCAACAGCTTTATGTCTTCTGGAAAACTGTTTTTAGGATGTCATACATCAGACTCACATTGACTTTACAAGTTCATATCCTCTGGGCATAGTTACTCCTCCAGATATCTACAGTTACAGCAGCCTGAAGTCTTACGCTCCTTATTGTTTCTATGTAAATCTCAAATTGGTGATCCTCTGCCTAGGTAAATGCATTTTTTTTTCTGATTTTAGTACAAAAGATAGCCTGAAACAAGAAGGCACCTACTGAAGCAAATATGATAGACAGTGGCTGTGATAGGCCCTGTAGAATTTATTTATTTATTGCTTTTGTTTACCATGTACAGAACATAATATATACCGACAAACTCACATCCTGCACTCACTTTTTCCATCCTCAAGTATAGTACTTTATAAATGAGTGTAGTTTGTTTCTTTTAAGGGCAATTTGGTTAATGCACTTTTACCAAAAAGAAGGGAGTCAGGTTGTACATGTGAAGGGAGGTTCGCATGATGATTAAGGTGTTTGCCTAGCAGACACATAGTATGGGGATTGATTCTCACATGCAGTAATTGGCTAGGTTAAACATGGCCCATGAGAGTAATTAGTTTAGTACTAATCTGAGAACCTAAAACTAAAATCACAGACATAAATGTTTTATATTGATTTTAGAAGGTGCAGAGCTCCCACCATACTTTGTATGAAGGGAATTGTGCTCCTGTATTCCCCTCATTTCAAAGGTCACTGCACCTTGGGTGCTTGGGATATTTCTGCCACTCAAGAATTCTCACAGAACTGGATTGCATACCTTCACAGATTTTTCTTCCACCACATTTTCCATTAAAATTCAAATATTAGTTTTCCTTCATTCAGTGAAACTGGGCATAATATATGAAAACTACTTTTACTAGCCTCATTTCATCGAATTGACATTTGTTAATCATTGCTTTGACAAACTAAACTCCTTCCAGTTATTTCTTCCTTGTCCAGCACAGTTTGAATCAAAGAATGGCACCCTCAGTAGTGCAGCATTGTCCTTACACTGAACTGCAGTGTCAGTAGTAAAAAAAAAAAAAAATGAATCCAGCTACCTGGCATGGGAATAGAACCCACAGCTTTCTGAGTTTCCACCTGTTGAGCTAATGAGACTGCTTTTTGTTGTTTCAAACGACAATAAAGAGCAGCACTGTTAACATTTTTCAAGACCGATAGTAATTGTTTTTAATGTTCACTAAGTTACTTTGTGAATGGGCTAGGCTCTCCTTTTCACAACTACTATAAATTAAACACAATCATAGATAAGGTGAAGATTTTCACTTTGATTTAAAATTCTGGAGGCTGGTCAACAACGTCTGTTAATGTCCATTGAGAAATAAGTTAGGAAAGTTTGGAACTGTTGGATCTATCATGCTGTTAAGGTACCTACAGTCATCATACCTCTCAACCTCTTAGAGCAAAAAATCTGGACAAAGCCTAAAATGATGGGGGGACAAATAGAGACAGATTTTAAATATTGCTCTTACAAACTTAGAAAGTTGATAGAATAATAGATTTTGCATTAACATGGATTTTCTGAAGGATGTGGAGCCTTAAACTCAATCTTTTTTTCATTATATAATGACTTCAGTCCTCGGCTATTTGCCAGAAAAGCATAGATGAGGAGGAACACACCAAAAATATGAGGCAAAAATCTGGACATTCTGCAAATATCTGTACAGTTGAGAGGTATGACAGTCATAGGTATAAAGGAAGCCATTTTAATTTAAATGGTGAAGGGCAGCCTGAATAGGTTAGCTTGAATAATTTACAGATGAGGCTCAAGCAGTTCTGGAGTACTGAGGTGGTAGCAGGAAGTTGTGGCTGAAAGGCAGTTAGTGCTTTGCATGCTCGTAATAAGAGCAGTAGACATCAGAGGTAAGAGACAGAGATGCAATTAGGTGAGTTGGTGCTCCTGGCAAAGTCCCCATACATATTGAGGGCTAAAAAACGTGCAAATCAGAGAACTATTATATGTCTGTATAACAGCTCTTTGTTATACCTTACATTAACTGGAGAAAAGAGCTAATGCACACACTCTGTCCGAGGAGTGTTCGGTTGTTGATCAGTCCTCTTGTTGGAAGTCTGCAAGCAATGCTGGGAACATATGATTTGCAATGCTGCTTGTGGACGTGAAAATCAAGGGCCAATCAGCAACTCTTATGCATTGCAGATTGCATCCCTTATAGTAAACAATAACTGTCATTTAAGCAGCTGCAGCAGCTGCAGTCACAATGATCACAATGGCGGTTGCTTAATTAATTAATTACTTTTGCTGCTTGCAGGCACCATCTGATACCTGATTAACACTGTCACTCGCACCATCTAGCAGCATGCACTCTTGGACGCTCCCCCCCTTTGCCCCACCTTTATTACGGCACTCTCAAGGGAAGTCATCAAGATGAAGAAAGAAGCTTTGCATGCAGTGGCAGCAAGAGTGTCTCTGAATCTCACCAGTACAAAACAATGGTCTAGAATGGCAGCAACAATGGCTGTTACCCAGAGTCAGATCATGGTCAAGTGGGGCCCTTGGCCGGTTAATGGATCATGGCCCCCACCCTCTTGCATCCATTCCAGAGTCCCATTACTTGGCTGCCTCATCCCAGTTACCATAAACACTGTTCAAACCTGTTAGTGTGCAGTAACTACAGAAGTCACCAATGTAATTCCATTGTTCTCAATTCACTGTATACAATCATAGAGTCGTTATATGCTAATGTGTCTTATAAATTCTGTATTGTTCAATGTTTTTGTCTGTATGTAATAACTGTGGAGCTTTTCTCCCTGGGCCTCCACTGAAAATGGATTCTTCAGGCCCAGTGGACTATCCCGGTAATCAAATGCAATAAATAAATAAATAAATGCGGATATAATTTGAAACTCATTTTAAATTTTATGGCACAAACTCTGATGGTCATTTGCTAAACAAAACAAAACAGCTTCACACTGAAAACAAACTTAGAATGAGCAATAGTAAATTTCTCTTCCCTTGAAACTCACATTCATTGAAAATGCATTTGGTCAGTGGCAGACTAAGTGTATCTTGGGCCCCAGACTGTTTTCAAGTCCAACTCTGGACATTTTTAGGACCATGCATAAATGCATGCATTATTTGTTTTCCTTCCTGATTATTTTGTATTATTTCTTGTTTAATACAGCAGCATTTGTTAGGAGTATGTTTTAAAGTTGCAGTTTTGAACATTTTTTTCCAGTAAGCAGTGAAACAAAATATATAAACCAGTAACAGAAAAAGTACCCATTTCAGAACATTTCAATCATATAAGATAGTAGTGTTCACCCAGGCAAAGCAGCTGGTCTGGATATGATCCAAGGGAGGCTACTTAAAAAAAACTGTGCTGATCAGCTGGCACCAGTCTTCACAGACATTTACAGTATATTTCTCAACCAGGAAAAGTGCCCAAATGCTTTAAGACCACCAGCATCATCCCTCTGCCCAAGAAACCATTTCCAGCATAATTAAATGATTACCGGCCAATTGCATTTACCTCAGTTGTGATGAAGTGTTATTTAAAAATGGTCAAGGATCACATAAGAGCCTGCCTACCTGCTACATTTGATCCTTTACAATTCACATACAGGCCAAATCATTCTACTGCAGATGCCATAGCCTTAACACTTCATCACACCTTGGACCACCTGAAAATTAAGGACTGTTATGTACGCATGCTGTTCATAGACTTCAGCTCTGCCTTCAATGCAGTAATTCCACAACAACTGCTGTCGAAGCTGAGTAATCTAGGCATAGAAAACAAAATATGCAACTGGATCCTCAACATCCTGACTGAAAGGCCACAAATAGTTTGAGCAGGAAAACATCAATCAAACAGCATCACCCTAAACATGGGGGTCCCACAAGGTTGCATACTCAGTCCATTTCTTTTTGTAATTCTAACACATGACTGCACAGCTATGCATCAGTCAAACAGAATCATCAAATTTGCAGAT